>NW_027210602.1:1347500-1452500 GCF_029030835.1 Brachyistius frenatus
GTATAACGTAGCATAAACAAACAGCTATATATCTAGAGGATTTAAAACATGTGGAAATGAATTTCTGTTCGACATGAAAACCACGACACACACGTGATCACATGTATGTTAGACTTTCAGGTGGAGTTAATGTGGCCTTAAGTGCTGCGGGACAACAAAAACAACAAATCATATCAAAACATATAAAAGTATTTCAGGTGTTGATGATGTCGCCCTCTGAGCTGCAGCTCCGCTCTGGAAATATTTCATGTTGCTGAAAATAATTCATCACAATCTTTGAGTTTACTAATTATTTTCTTAAAGTCCAAATGTGATTCCAACAACAACAAAAAAAAAGAAGCTGATTATTTTAATACTGCAGGTCATACTCGGCATACCAAAACATGTTGCACAGTGTTTTCCCCTCTCCTGATCCGTCAAGGATTGTTGTCAGCTTCTTTTTTCTTTATCGTATCGTCACTGTGTGGAATTCACTGTTGGACATTTTAGTATCACTGAACACCACAAAAATAGAAACTTGTATTTTTTTGTTTGTTTGTTTCAGTGGTTTTGTCCTTGCGTTAAATGCATAAACTGGAAACAACATTTTAAAATGTCCTTCTGAAAGAATGTCATTTAATTAACTCCGGAGGTCATACAGGTTTTTTTTTTTTTTTTCCTGTTTGGCCACGCCCTCCTCACGTGCGCTCACTTCCCTGATCGGTCCACCTGGTGTGTACCCCCCCCCCCCCCCCGCCCCCCCAGTTCACCATAACTCAGCCTCATATTGGGTTCTGTTGTTCGCAGCGCTGTAGATGCAGATTGAAGTTTTTTTTGCTCATTTCCTGTTTGTTTTTTGGGGATTTTGTTTGTTTGTTTTTCTAGAATTACTTTTTTGTTGTTGTTAAAATGTGTGTTAATCTTTTCTTTTTTTTTGACCTCCTGCCCCTGGTGTCGTGTGTATTATTTGTTTTCCCTGCCAAATGGACAGAAACATTTGCTTTCTTCACCTGGACATTAAATTGAAAAAAAAAAAAAAAAAAAAGGGAAGTCATGAGCTTTAAAACCAAATCAATCAGCTGAAAGACCCTAAAATGCCCCGTAGAGCTGAGAGGAACTGCAGAGTCCAGTGGTGCATCTCTGTCTCTCGGTGCCCCCCCCTCCCCCACCTTCACGTTCATATAGTCATTTTAATCCATTATTTATCTAAAAATACTGATGAATGCAGACGACAGTGGTGCGACGCATTAAATAGGAATCATTTCTTTAGTGTTCGTGGAGCAGCTGGTTTTAACCTTCAGCACAATACTTCCCAAACATTTTTTTTTAAATGGGACTGCTGAGACTGTTTTAATTTCTTTTTAAATATAAAGTAGCCACTGATCGCTTTTTTATAAAGATAAACAGTTAGGTTAAAAGCCAACTCACACCAGAAAGTAAATCAAGAATGACCAAAATCATCTCAAAGCTACATTAAATAAACAAAATATTAAAAAAATAAAAATAAAAAATCACAATAGACAAAAGGGACAAAAACAGACTCACTGCATGGCTCCGCTCATTCTGGAGCTTTTGATCACATCACATGATCTTCTGCAGCAGATCGATTCACCGAAATGTCAGAGAAGTTGTTGAAGACACGAAAGTAAAACTGCAGTTCAACTTTCAAACACAAAAGTCGCAGAAAGAACAGAGTTCCTGTAAACACCAGAGGAAAAGGAGACAATTTAATAAATAAATCCATCTGGATACCTTTTTAAAATAAATATGTTTCTCATATTTTTTTTGTTTTACTGGAACGATGAAACACTTGATCAGAGGTACAACAAGTAGATAGGTATAAGTAGAAAAACGACCTACAATTTGAGGCATCTTGATTGAAGAAATATAACATTTTGATGATAAATTGCAAAATAAAAAAAAGTACTGCAATTAAAATAATTGCAAATTACTCAACAGTGAATTTGATAAATCTGATATTTGTCATCAATGTATTTAATAGTTGTTTAGAGACTGACAGGCAGAAAGGGCAGCGTCTGTAGAGTATGCAAAGTAATGCAAGTAATGGTTCACAGTAAAGCCGCTAGGTGGCAGTGCAACTCAATCACAAGAGACAGTTCTTAACTTCTTGGGTGCAGTACTGCATTAAATGAACTTTAAGCCCTTAATCAAATCGCTGAAGTAAAATCAGAATTTCATCAGACACAACAACACAAAATAAAATACAGTTTATATTTTTTTTCTGCAGGAAACAGAAACACTTTCTTTGTCATAAAACTAAAAACGATGAACCAAGTTTCTTCTGAGTCTAACTCTGATCACTGGATTACCAACTGTTCAACACCTGTGTGCATTCATTGTGTTACTCAGCCGCCTTTTACATGAGTGTGAAACTGCAGCTGTAGATTTCATGAACAAATGTTTTGTCACCTGATTGTGAACTAAAGGAATTTAGTTCTACACAGGATGTTTAAAGACTGGTGAAAACCTCAGATTCTGCAAAATCTTTGACAATAACTAAACAATTCATATGATGATTTTTAGGAAGATATGATGCAGTTTCAATAAAACACAGTGAAGCAAAGCGGTAAAACCTGATTTTCCGCCACTGCTTCTTAAAGTTAGAGTGAGTGGATTCACTGTTAAGATCGAGGTGTGTCATTGGGGCCTAAAATTTCCTCTTCAGGCGGAGTTGTCATCTTCTTCAGCAAAATTATTTCCTGTAAAGGGCCAAAAAATAATCAGGATGGAGGGCCGTGGGCCAAAAATAAATGTTCATATTATGTGAAACTAACTTTAATTAAAATGTGATATATTTCACAGAAAATGAACATCCTAAAAATAAAATAAAATGTAAGAATAATGAAGACATTCCTCTTTATTCTGAAGAATATTCGTTTTATTATTTTGCAGAAAATATTGTCGTTAAGAATAAGATAGATAGATAGATAGATAGATAGATAGATAGATAGATAGATAGATAGATAGATAGATAGATAGATAGATAGATAGATAGATAGATAGATAGATAGATAGATAGATAGATAGATAGATAGATAGATAGATAGATAGATAGATAGATAGATAGATAGATAGATAGATAGATAGATAGATAGATAGATAGATAGATAGATAGATAGATAGATAGATAGATAGATAGATAGATAGATAGATAGATAGATAGATAGATAGATAGTTACTTTATTAATACCCAAGGGGAAATTGTTTCGCGACAGCAGCATTTATAGATACAGGAAAGAAATAAAATAATAGTAAAAGATATTAAATATAAAAATGCACAGTATATACAATAAAATAGAATAGAATAATTAAATTAAAACCAACTAAACAATAGTGCAAAGTTTTTTGTTTTTTTTATATTTTAAACAACCAAGAAAAACAGACAACAGACAACGGTGTTATTGTTGTGTGATGGATTTTGCCAGAGGTGAGTTATTGTACAGTCTAATTGCGGTCAGCAGGAATGATCTCCTGTATCTGTCCTTGTGACAGCGGAGCTGGAGGAATCTTTTGGAGAAAGTGCTCCGCTGTCCCTGCAGCAGGTGGTGGAGAGGCTGGTCAGGATTATCCAATATGGATAATAGTTTGTTCAGCGTCCTCCTCTCCACCACCTTTTCCAGGCTGTCCAGTTTGCAGCCAATGATGGAGCCAGCCTTCTTAACCAGTTTGTTAAGTCTGTTGGTGTCTCCGGCTCCAATGCTGCTCCCCCAGCAGACTACTAGAAGTACAATGCACTGGCCACAACAGACTGGTAGAACATCAACATCTTGCTGCACACATTGAAGGATCGAAGTTTCCTCAAGAAAAAGAGTCGACTCATCACCTTCTTGTCGACAGCGTTGATGTTGGTCTTCCAGTTCAGTCTGTTGTCGATGGACACACCCAGGTACTTGTACTCCTCAACCATGTCCACCTCCTCTCCCAGAACTCTCAGCGGTTGTGGAGCCGTCGTCGTCCTCCTGAAGTTGACCACCAACCTCCCTCACGTTGTTCTGCTGGAGTTTGGCCTCCAGCTTCCTCCTGTAGGAGTCCTTGCACTCTCTCAGCTTCTCCTTCAGGTCGTGCTGAACTCTCCTGAGCTCCTCCCTGTCCCCAGACCTGAAGGATGCTTTCTTCTGATTAAGAAGCACCTTCAGGTCACTGGTGATCCACGGCTTATTGTTGGGAAAGCAGCGTACAGTCCGGGATGGTACGGTGGTGTGCTCACAGAATTTGATGTATTCTGTGATACAGTCCGTCATGCTGTTGATGTCCTCCCCATGTGGTCCACACAGCACATCCCAGTCCGTGGACTCAAAGCAGTCCCGCAGGGCGTCTTTAGCCTCCTGTGTCCACCTCCTCACAGTCCTGGTGGCTACAGGCTGCCTCTGTACCAGAGGAACATACTTTGGTGTCAGCAGTACCAGGTTGTTCTCCGACCTACCAGGGGGGGGCAGTAGCACTGTATGCATCCATGGCATTAGCATACAGTAGGTCCAGGGTTTTATTGTTCCAGTTGGGGCAGTTAACATACTGGTGCAAAGTTGGCAGTGCTTTATCCAGACTGGTGTGGTTAAAGTCTCCAGTAACTGCCAAAAATGCACCGGGATGCTTAGTCTGAAGTTTGCCTTCAGTTTTGCTCCAGCTCTGCAACCCCGACGTCTTCTCCGAAGTTCGTCCGGGATTTCAGGCCTCGCAGCAGCATGTGCATATTTACTGTCTGATATTTCACTGTTGTTTGCGAATTTCCGCATCACACGTCACTGTCCAGATAAGGGCACATGTATCTGTTGTTTGCTAAATCTCCGCAGCACACGACACTGTCTTGGGGACAACTCCAGATAGGCAGTGACTGTTGACGACATCACGGCGCCAGGTGCCCGGCCAAGGCTACCGACATGCAGCCAACTCATGGCAGACAACACACCGGGCAGAGAGCGAATTGAAGGAAGCCACCACCCCAGAGGAACTACCTGTGCAATGTACTATATAATACAGGAGCCAGGGACAGACAGTCAGTCAGACTTCACGAACTGACACACTCTGTTGTCGTCAGGGACACATGGTCTGGGCTCCTGGCTAGAGATCTGATACTCTGTTGCTTTTATAATAAATGTTTTTGAGACCAGCTGGTTCTCTCCTATTGCCTCATTAAAGAATACGCAGGACCGGGGGCTAACACATATTGGCATTGTACTAGCATGAGCCCAAAAAGTCCAACAACTGCAAACGGAGCAACACAGCCTGGGTAGAAATTTGACACCTCCGAAACATGTGGTTAGTGAAGGGCCACCGAGCGCTATTTAAGGATTTCTGTGTGACCTTTTCCTCCACGCCTCCATTCGTCTGGGCAGAAACCTCTGCAGGCTGATTTGTGTTGAGTTCCTCTGAGTGCCAAGACACGGTTCTTTCCTGCGGACACACAGTGTGTGTTTTATTATGCTTTTAATGCATGTGGTCCGGTGAGGCCTCACCTGTTACCAGCAGCAGGGAAGAACACTGGAAATGATTATAAAACAAGTAGTCATAAAATTAGAGGAAGTGCACAACATCCAGACCACAACGATGTAAATTATCCAGACATTAAACAAAGAGAAGAAGAGAACGTGTGTGTCACTTGTGTCCGAAATGTGGAGATGTTGAGAACATGTACAGAGAAAATCCAGAACAGGCAACAACTGTGTAACCTTGAAAAACTTAAATTCAGATATTTGTACTCAAACTTTTCCTGGAAACTAAGATTAAATGATTAAATAGGGAGAACTGGGTAAGACCCGTGGAATAAGTGGTGAGCACATTCAAGTCCCACAAACTGTTTTTTGTTCAAAGGGATTTTTTTTTTATGTTAAAAAAAAAATTATTATTATATTTTCGAAACAATAACAGACAAGTTTGAAAAAAATCTCACGTATGTTTGTGCTACCCAGTATCATGGCAAAGCATGAAATAGACACGCCTGTTCACGACAGCAAAACATGAGATAGCCACACTTTGGGCTGTCTAGGAGTGAAAGTTATACATTTTGTAAGCAAGAAACTTACACCTAAATGTCACGAGATGTGGGATCATGTGATCAATGTTTTTTGCAAAAAGTTTCATGTTCCTGTAAATCACAACTCTAAGCATACAGAAGTTTTCATTTTCATCCACTGCAGGGAAACGTGTAACTTTCATGGCGAGAGAGCGCCAAGCGTGACTATTTCACGTTTTGCTGTAGCAGACAGGCGTGTCTATTTCACGCTTTGCTGTGATACCGGGTTGCTGAGTGCCTTCGTAAGTTACAATATGACTATACTATTAGCATGATGCTAACGCTAAACTACTAAATGGTCCATGTTTGTTAAAATGGCAGGAGCCAGTTCCCCCAATTATGATTTCTATTATAAGTATTATTAAAGTAAAGTATTAATTCTACACTGCATTCTTTCTGTGTGTCACCAAAATCATGAGACATTTAAAATTTTACACCAAAATCCATCTTCTATAAACAGATGACGGACATTGTCTCAACTCCACAGGTGCAACTGCGCACAGGTGTAACTATCAATTCCCTTTTCACCTGTACATTACCAGATATTTCAGTTTGCACAAATGCAGCGACCTCTATTGCATTTCTTTTGATTTGATGCAGCATTATATGAGGTAAACATTTTCAGTTTTTCTGTGTAGGCTTGAGGAGCTTGAGCCAAGAGAACAATTTATTTTGGAAAGTCATATTTTAAAAACTGTTTATTTTATTCCCAGGGATACACCACAATTTGAAAATATTTGTACATGTTTAGGTTGGATTCATTCATGTCATTGTCTCACTTTATAGATGCTGCCAGTGAAAACCGGCTCAGTTTTCCACGTTCTTCCTGCTGAAAGACGACATTTTGACACTTCACCTCCACAGCTGAGTGCACTTGGCTTCAGCAGTTAAGGTCAATGACAAAGTAGTTATGTGAGCTATGCCAGGCTAAATCCAAAAGTCTGCAGTGATGCCAAAAAGTCCAATATAAAAAAAAAGGAAAACATTTCCAAAGTTAAATTGTGTTTTTAACCAAACCACATATTTTAGAATTTATTGTTCAAAAGTATTTATTATTTATCTTTAATTTAAAAGGTTTACTATTCACTTAAACCACAGCTTTCACCAAAAGTAAGCAGCTCCTCATTGTGTGGTCGAGATTGTGAAACATCTCACAAATATGTTTCCATGACTTTACTTTTTTATGCACTTCTGCTTTAATATGCTTTAATAGCTTCACTACGGTCTGTCTTATCTTCAGATATCCGTGACAAAGGTGCCGCTGGGTGACACGTTATTACAACATACAGGAAGGATGGACTATGAAGAGGGCCGGCTGATGAAAGCTCCGAGCTCGATGCTGGGCAGCTTGTGAAATTAAACCGTTTAAGAATTCAGTAGTCTAAAGTTCAAAAGAAAGTGGAGAGTTTGTTCTGCGTGCCGGTTTCCTCACAGAGTCTGAAAACCATCAGCTGAGTCATATCCTACAGTTGTCTCAGTATTTTGAAAAAGATTCACCTTACAGCCATGAACTCTGGATGTGTTGAATTCTTTGCATATCAAACAGCTTCAGTTCAGGTAGTGATTTTATTTCACAACATTTACAAGGCAGTTCTTTAATCAGTTTTGCAACTTGATGAGTTCATAACACTCTGAAACCAACCTAAGTCGTTTATGTAAATAATCCCTGCGTTCCAGTATCCATACTACCAGACTGTTCAGTATGCCAGAAACAGATTTAGTACGTCCCAGTACATAGTATGTTAAATGTAGTACCAGGATGTTCTACTACATCGTATTCTGCAGTCTGCAGGCCACAATCCTCTGCAGCAGAAGATGTCACATCAACTGAATGGCCAACCTCCAACCATAAAAGAAAGAAGTAGAGGAAGAGGAAGCCTTAAAATGAAGCGTATTCGTGCCAAATCCCAACCTTTTTCTTTTACCTTCAAATGTCAAACACCCAAAATTACATCAAAACTGACTGACAGCAACCAAACAACCTGATTGGTCCTCAAGCGTATGTGACACACGATCAGCATTTCTCACCAGTTTGGCTGCAGATAAAAAAAAAAAAAAAAACACTTAGTGAAAAGTTAGACCTGTCTGAGACTCCTGCTTCTACACGCAGGTGTTAAGTACGCAGGTGTTAAGTTCTCATGTCAGGTCGTTTTACTTACTCGCATGGAAACCAAAAAATGCATAATTTACTGGAACCCAATAAGCCCTCTTGACTCTGTCTGTGCAGTGTTTTGTAACTAAACTGGACAAACGTGTTCTGCATCAGCAAGGTCATAGCTGGAATATTCTGGTGAAGTTCTATTCTTCTTCTGTGTGAGTCACAGGCTGAACAGGTTCTCTTTTCATGGTAATTACTGATGTGGAACCAATATATCTGAAGAGACAGAACTGTACATATATTTCTATCTGTTTTATATTGAATACTGTAATCAGCACTTCAGTGCAATTTGGCACCAATGTTCACTTGGTCCCAAGGATGAACTGTTAAGATTTTGGGGCTCAAAAGTCAAGATCACTGTGACTTCACTCCTTTCCCATCCATCCATCACTTTTCCATGAACGCAATATTTCAGGAACATCTTCAGGGAATGTCTTAAAATTAGGAACAAACATTCACTTGGGGTCAGGGATGTAAACTGAAACTTGACCTGCTGTTGGAAGCTGTTTTACCGTTCTGTATTGCAGTAGCTGTGTAACATACTTCTAAACTGTTGACATGATTCACACAAAAGTTTAGATGGTGCTCATGTTGTCATACACACCCTCTTTAGGCTCCTTATTTTCCTTCTGTGTCCATCACAGACACTGTCACCGCTTTCAGCATTAAAATGATCTCTCTTAGCAGAAAATCCATGCTGCTTGTTTTGTGCCATGATTTTGCCAAATCAAAACATTATTTAGGTTGTGAGAATATTCGAAAAAGAAACCAAACATTTCTACAATTCCCAGATGAGTGACGGTAGGAAGGAAAAACTCCCTTTTAACAGGAAGAAACCTCCAACTGCTCCGGACTTAGAGGTGGACGACCATTTGCCTCCACCGGTTGGTATTAGAGGAGAGCAGACAGGGAAATGAATTATACTATGGGACAAACTGTGACAGATCATGTTTACACTATTCTATTATTTTATTCTATTATTTCTATTATTATCTTATTGCTTCCGTATGTTGCTGTAGTGAAAAAATTTTCCCTCGGGGATTAATAAAGTAAATACCTACCTACCTTACAAAAAGGGGCGTTTTTTTGGCACTGATGAAGCTTGTTATCAGCATTCATCATCAAGTCAAGCAGGTTATAACTCAGGTTTTAATGTCATTAATGTTTTCTTAACTTTGAGTCATGACAATTAAAAAGTGCTATTTGCACAAAGAGTACTGTGGACTTGTTTCATTTTATGTATGCAAGTTTTCTTTTAAATCTTTTTATTTATTTTGCAAACACTTTAGACAGAAAAGGAAAACAGTTCTACCCCCAAGAAGTTGGGATATACTGTACAGGATATTACATTCAGTTGCGTGTCGCTTGGAGGTAGTGTAACTGTGACAAACTACCACTGAATACAGAAATTACAAATATAATGAACAAACAAACACATCACTCTGAGGAGGTATGGTATAAAGATTAATTCAAACAAAAGTTGAGACAAAAGATCCCCAAAACAACAACCACGATAACAACAGAAACTAAAGAAATAAAAAAAAATAATAGAAATGAAACAAAAAAAAAAAAAAAAAAAAATAATTTTTTATATATATATAAATAAATAAATTGTGAGATTGCAGAAACAAAGGACATTTTTCGGGATTGTTAAAATGTATTAGGTTTAGCTTGGTGGCATTAATCGCAGGTGAAATGTTACTGCCTCAAAGCATGCAGTAGGTTTAATTCTTGGTCGCTGTCAAGGCGTAGCTATTGCATGTTTTGCCTTGATACCGGGCTGCTTTGCAAATACGTCTCACTACATGTAAATGCGAGTGTTTCATATTTTGGGGTGAACAAACTCTGCAATCGAACAGGTATTTGTGATCCAAAAAAAAATCTCATGAATGAACGGACTCAAATGAGACAATGAACACAGTACTGATGCCAGATACACCTGCAGTCAGGCTGTACTGCCAGTTATGTTCACGTCATTTAATCTGCTGGTTATTTCCTTATTTTCTCCTCCCTTTAAACTTTTGGTTTTTGAAACACTAGAAAACTGTGAAAATCTTCTTTCGTCATATGTCTTCAGATGTCTTGGTGTGTTCCACCAACAGTCCAGAATTCATAGATAATCCATGTAATAAAATCTGCAAATTTTCACAATACTAAATATTTACTAATTACTAAATATAATGAATATATCTGATTTGTTTCTAAATATTGTCCAGAGTGTGGCTCTCAGTTAACTTCAGTTAACCTCATGTTAGAAAAGCTTCTGATTGGTATAACTTTTGTTTTTCATCCAGCTTCTCCTCGAGGCACTGAATGAGAACCGGATCAACTTTGGAGTCAACCTTGTTGGCGAACCAGTGACCAAAGTTAAATTGTGTTTTTAACCAAACCACATATTTTAGAATTTATTGTTCAAAAGTATTTATTATTTATCTTTAATTTAAAAGGTTTACTATTCACTTAAACCACAGCTTTCACCAAAAGTAAGCAGCTCCTCATTGTGTGGTCGAGATTGTGAAACATCTCACAAATATGTTTCCATGACTTTACTTTTTTATGCACTTCTGCTTTAATATGCTTTAATAGCTTCACTACGGTCTGTCTTATCTTCAGATATCCGTGACAAAGGTGCCGCTGGGTGACACGTTATTACAACATACAGGAAGGATGGACTATGAAGAGGGCCGGCTGATGAAAGCTCCGAGCTCGATGCTGGGCAGCTTGTGAAATTAAACCGTTTAAGAATTCAGTAGTCTAAAGTTCAAAAGAAAGTGGAGAGTTTGTTCTGCGTGCCGGTTTCCTCACAGAGTCTGAAAACCATCAGCTGAGTCATATCCTACAGTTGTCTCAGTATTTTGAAAAAGATTCACCTTACAGCCATGAACTCTGGATGTGTTGAATTCTTTGCATATCAAACAGCTTCAGTTCAGGTAGTGATTTTATTTCACAACATTTACAAGGCAGTTCTTTAATCAGTTTTGCAACTTGATGAGTTCATAACACTCTGAAACCAACCTAAGTCGTTTATGTAAATAATCCCTGCGTTCCAGTATCCATACTACCAGACTGTTCAGTATGCCAGAAACAGATTTAGTACGTCCCAGTACATAGTATGTTAAATGTAGTACCAGGATGTTCTACTACATCGTATTCTGCAGTCTGCAGGCCACAATCCTCTGCAGCAGAAGATGTCACATCAACTGAATGGCCAACCTCCAACCATAAAAGAAAGAAGTAGAGGAAGAGGAAGCCTTAAAATGAAGCGTATTCGTGCCAAATCCCAACCTTTTTCTTTTACCTTCAAATGTCAAACACCCAAAATTACATCAAAACTGACTGACAGCAACCAAACAACCTGATTGGTCCTCAAGCGTATGTGACACACGATCAGCATTTCTCACCAGTTTGGCTGCAGATAAAAAAAAAAAAAAAACACTTAGTGAAAAGTTAGACCTGTCTGAGACTCCTGCTTCTACACGCAGGTGTTAAGTACGCAGGTGTTAAGTTCTCATGTCAGGTCGTTTTACTTACTCGCATGGAAACCAAAAAATGCATAATTTACTGGAACCCAATAAGCCCTCTTGACTCTGTCTGTGCAGTGTTTTGTAACTAAACTGGACAAACGTGTTCTGCATCAGCAAGGTCATAGCTGGAATATTGTGGTGAAGTTCTATTCTTCTTCTGTGTGAGTCACAGGCTGGACAGGTTCTCTTTTCATGGTAATTACTGATGTGGAACCAATATATCTGAAGAGACAGAACTGTACATATATTTCTATCTGTTTTATATTGAATACTGTAATCAGCACTTCAGTGCAATTTGGCACCAATGTTCACTTGGTCCCAAGGATGAACTGTTAAGATTTTGGGGCTCAAAAGTCAAGATCACTGTGACTTCACTCCTTTCCCATCCATCCATCACTTTTCCATGAACGCAATATGTCAGGAACATCTTCAGGGAATGTCTTAAAATTAGGAACAAACATTCACTTGGGGTCAGGGATGTAAACTGAAACTTGACCTGCTGTTGGAAGCTGTTTTACCGTTCTGTATTGCAGTAGCTGTGTAACATACTTCTAAACTGTTGACATGATTCACACAAAAGTTTAGATGGTGCTCATGTTGTCATACACACCCTCTTTAGGCTCCTTATTTTCCTTCTGTGTCCATCACAGACACTGTCACCGCTTTCAGCATTAAAATGATCTCTCTTAGCAGAAAATCCATGCTGCTTGTTTTGTGCCATGATTTTGCCAAATCAAAACATTATTTAGGTTGTGAGAATATTCGAAAGAGAAACCAAACATTTCTACAATTCCCAGATGAGCGACGGTAGGAAGGAAAAACTCCCTTTTAACAGGAAGAAACCTCCAACTGCTCCGGACTTAGAGGTGGACGACCATTTGCCTCCACCGGTTGGTATTAGAGGAGAGCAGACAGGGAAATGAATTATACTATGGGACAAACTGTGACAGATCATGTTTACACTATTCTATTATTTTATTCTATTATTTCTATTATTATCTTATTGCTTCCGTATGCTGCTGTAGTGAAAAAATTTCCCCTCTGGGATTAATAAAGTAAATACCTACCTACCTACCTACCTTACAAAAAGGGGCATTTTTTTGGCACTGATGAAGCTTGTTATCAGCATTCATCATCAAGTCAAGCAGGTTATAACTCAGGTTTTAATGTCGTTAATGTTTTCTTAACTTTGAGTCATGACAATTAAAAAGTGCTATTTGCACAAAGAGTACTGTGGACTTGTTTCATTTTATGTATGCAAGTTTTCTTTTAAATCTTTTTATTTATTTTGCAAACACTTTAGACAGAAAAGGAAAACAGTTCTACCCCCAAGAAGTTGGGATATACAGGATATTACATTCAGTTGCGTGTCGCTTGGAGGTAGTGTAACTGTGACAAACTACCACTGAATACAGAAATTACAAATATAATGAACAAACAAACACATCACTCTGAGGAGGTATGGTATAAAGATTAATTCAAACAAAAGTTGAGACAAAAGATCCCCAAAACAACAACCACGATAACAACAGAAACTAAAGAAATAAAAAAAAAAAATAATAGAAATGAACACCAAAAAAACCAAAAACAAATTTATATATATAAATAAATAAATTGTGAGATTGCAGAAACAAAGGACATTTTTCGGGATTGTTAAAATGTATTAGGTTTAGCTTGGTGGCATTAATCGCAGGTGAAATGTTACTGCCTCAAAGCATGCAGTAGGTTTAATTCTTGGTCGCTGTCAAGGCGTAGCTATTGCATGTTTTGCCTTGATACCGGGCTGCTTTGCAAATACGTCTCACTACATGTAAATGCGAGTGTTTCATATTTTGGGGTGAACAAACTCTGCAATCGAACAGGTATTTGTGATCCAAAAAAAAATCTCATGAATGAACGGACTCAAATGAGACAATGAACACAGTACTGATGCCAGATACACCTGCAGTCAGGCTGTACTGCCAGTTATGTTCACGTCATTTAATCTGCTGGTTATTTCCTTATTTTCTCCTTCCTTTAAACTTTTGGTTTTTGAAACACTAGAAAACTGTGAAAATCTTCTTTCGTCATATGTCTTCAGATGTCTTGGTGTGTTCCACCAACAGTCCAGAATTCATAGATAATCCATGTAATAAAATCTGCAAATTTTCACAATACTAAATATTTACTAATTACTAAATATAATGAATATATCTGATTTGTTTCTAAATATTGTCCAGAGTGTGGCTCTCAGTTAACTTCAGTTAACCTCATGTTAGAAAAGCTTCTGATTGGTATAACTTTTGTTTTTCATCCAGCTTCTCCTCGAGGCACTGAATGAGAACCGGATCAACTTTGGAGTCAACCTTGTTGGCGAACCAGTGACCATAGTTGAGTAACCAACGCATCTCTGCTGCACCAAAAATACAGACGCTGCGGATGTGCGTCCCGGTGCACAACGGGTACAGGCTAACCTCCAGGTACTCCCACTTCACCAGCCGGGTCTTACTCATCAGGTCGGTGATGTCGGGCCAGGACCGGGGCACCTCTCCGGGAACACCGGGCAGTCGGACCAGTGTGGCCCAGAAGTGCTCATCGGGGGAGTAGGTGTCCTCTGACCAGGCCAAGAAATCCTTCACGACCATTGAGGAGTTCATGAATGCGATGAACTCCCGGGACAGCACGAAGTACGCGTTCCCAGTGAACATCTCGATGCCGTGTGGTGGAGGAGGCATTAAACGCTGCGTCCTTACGGGCAACTTTTGGTACTCGAAGCTGACGTTTCTCAGCTCGTGGTAAAAGGTGAACCTTTGCTTCTTGGACCCACTGGGTCGGCAGGTCTCCAACATATTCGTACTGTTCAGCTTCTTAAGCTCCCTCACCAGCTCGATGTTGGACCTGAGGGGGAAGTCTTGGCCGCAGAGGTTGATGACATACTTCCACCTGACCTGTGACCCCAGAAGGTCGGATAGACAGTTGAGATCCGCTCTCAGCCGGCTGATGCCCGCGTAGTAGACCGTCTCCTGCCGGCTGACGATGAAGACGTTGGGCAAACAGCGGGCCAGACCCAGCATGGCTGAGATGAAGTCCGCCGGAGACTTTTGGTCGTAGTGGATGCAGTAGACGTTAGCGGACGAGTACACCGCTCTGATCAGTCTCTCCACTGTCCACGCAGATTTGTGCACAACCAAGGAAAAAGCCAGAGGGAAGGCGGCCTCCTCCTCTGAGACGAACACGTCGTCGTACCCTCTGGACTTCAGGAAGGATGGGCAGCTGGAGGTGAGGTTAACCAGATCTTCATCACTATCCTCCACAGCTGCTTTCCTCCTGATGATCAGCGACTTACCCACCTCCACCGGGTCCATGTCGTAGATCGCCAAGCAGTTAATGTTGTACCTGTGAAATGTCTGAAAGTCTAAAACTGCTGAGGTGGGCAGAGGTTTGGGCAGAGGTTCGGAGATGTAGCTGTACTTCACACAGACCAGCAGCAGGACATACACAGTCAGCAGGGACAGGAGCGTGGATATGAAGTTCTTTCTCCTCAGTCTCAGTAGCTTAATAAACATCTTGTTTTCAATCTATGGAGAGAGAAAAGCTAAAAAAATTAATTAAAACAAGTGGATTTATAATGACACAAGAGTTAAGAGAGGTTTTATGAAGTATGGATCCGGTGACAAATACATTAAAGTGTATTTGTTTTATATAAACACTCACCCTCCTCCAAGTTCCCGTCTAACAAACCGATTTGTCAAGTCACCCTAAAAGTTGATAAAAAGTACAGATAAATTCTGATTTAGTAGAACTGATAACGAAGCTCATACATGATGAATCGCATGGAGAGAAAGGAAGAACTTACCTGTCAGTGGCCATGTCCAGTTTTACGCGGTCAAAGCGGCGTCATCTTCGGAGTGCGTAATCTTCAACTGCATTGCCAAATTTAATTCACCAACTGGGCAACGACTTTCAATTCTTTTTTAGAATAAAGAGGGTGAAGAGGCAGAACCTCCAGCCCGTGTGAGTCTCGGTGAGGAAGAGAGGAGAGAGGCGAGATCTGAAAAAGTAGCTCAGGGAGTGGCAGGGTTCCGGGTGATTAATTACAAATAAGAGCTGCAGAAATATTGTTTGGTGTTTTGTTTTTTATATATCGTATCCAGCGGTTTGATCAGACACCTTCTCCGTGTTAAAGTGGATAAATACACCGAGCTGTGTGGAAAGGAGCGCTCCTCGCGCACAGGTAGACTCTCCTTGCAGCTGATTACCGCGGAGTGAATGAGATCCCCGTGGCTGCAGTCATCTGAACTCACTAAAGCAGCAGTGAGGAGTTCAGAGATACTCTCGGAACTTTTAAACCGCCGGATGTGGTGTGAGTGTAAGGCAGTGAAGGAAGTCGGTCGGAGAAACTTCTGTAAACTTGAGAGCTGAAGACTAACGTAAGCTTGTCAGATTTGTCAGTTTGTCAGTCAAGCATATCTAATGTTTTGGCGATGAACATAAAATCTTAAAATAGAAACAGGAACCATCACTGAGCCTTCATTGTATGCCAAAATAAATGTTTAATCTTGAACAAACAATATTCTTGGCATGCAAGAAACGTTTTCGATCAGGCTAATTCAAGGAACGAAAAGGAATGACATCATTTAACTTAATCATTTAATGAGTGAAAAATAAACCAAAACACTGTGACCTGTTTGTCAGCCTCCTTTTGAGCCCACATCAACATTTATTCACCCGTGAAGTCTGAAGCTTCCCGTTTTCTTTCTCTTTAAATTATATTTGAGAGATTGTGGTAGTTCCTTGGTATGTACAGAAGTTTTAACCAAACGTGTTCTGCTTATTGTTACTTTACTTGAAGGTTTCCATTGTACACTATGATTTCTTATGTGTACATACTGTTTGTGAGAGTTTGACACTTGAAGTCTGTTCTCAGAGGGGAAGATCTTCTGTGTGGATCTTAAATTTGAGTTTATTAAGTATGTATAAACATTTTTGCATCATGACGACTCGTCTTAATGCCAAATCATGGTCCAGTTTACAGCTATACAGCCTGAAATCTCCACTGCACATACACTGAGGATGAACCCTTCACTGGAGGCTGCTTGCATTAAACTTTAGAGCGGAAATACATTTGCATATTTATAAGTTCATGATATTTCAATTAAAAAGGAGTTCAATGGTGCTTTAAAATATGAATTTTCCACGATCATCAGAAGTCCTCAAAAGAGAAACATAGAACCAAATTAAACAAATGAGACAAAATTATTTGAATTTGTCATTTATTTATTGGCTGAGAGGTAAAAGTATGTGACCCTCAAGTCTGAAGCTTTCTGTTTTCTTTCTCTTTAAATTAGTACAAAAACAGGAATATAAAACAACATAAAAATATATGTTATACAGTAACAAATGTTTGTGACAATAACACAAAACAGTGTCAGGTTGTGATTTTAAAATCACTTAAGAGCAAATTATGCAGCACACAAACGGAACAGGTGAGCAGACAGAGATGGTCAGTGGTTCAGAACAGTTAGAAATCAATTGTAAACACAGATTGTTGATGTAAAGGTAATATAAAACCTGCAGCCTCAGAGAGGACCACAAACATTTTAACCTGCCACGAACTCTTCAGTCAATGTTTACTGAATAATTATAAACCAAACAATGTCTAATAAACATTGTCTTCATAATCACTGTAACAATAGCTGTTTAATGTAATTCAACCAAACTGATGCAAACAAGCAACAAAGAGCACAAAGCAGCTTCTTTAACTCACCACTGTGAAACAAGCAGGTGGGATTTGTATGTGTCTGAAATGTGAAAATGATATATGCAGCAAGGCTGCACAATGTTCATTGAGATAATTAGAGAGTGTCTTTAATACAGCTTTATTTGGTTAAAGTTCTTTGTGAGCACAATATAAACAACACCATTTAAACTTGAGTTTACACCTAGAGTGTAGCTCATAACTGACTCAAATTGTAGAAAATTACTAAAAAAAAAAAGAAAAGAAAAAAGAAGCATATCACCTATAACCTTAGGACATTTTGGTCTGAGGTTATTACACTAAGTAGTTTAACACAAAAATAACTGCAGTCTGGGAGAAGTACTCACAATCAGTCAACTATGGCAGGTAATTTGCCAGTTGAAAATACATTAAAAAAACAAAACCTATACAAGTCATATATTTTAATGGTGGTGAAGTTTTGTAGCAAATACTGACCTTTAAAAGTATGTTTTTAAAGTTAAATCGCATACAGATAAAATAATTGAACAATCAAATGGTTTTTTTTTCTATATCCATCTATCCATCCATCTATAAGGAGTAAACATCATCAGTTCATATGACTTGCATATGACAGGGAATTTAAACCCCCTGGTGGCCGAATTGTTTTTAAATCTTATTTTAATATCCAGTAAAATGTATAACATGTAATATATAATATATATTACTCGAAGTGTATACAAGTTTAAAAAGTAAACGTGTCTTTCAGGGAGATTTTACTCAGCCTCTCTCTGCTTCCCCTTTGGCCCCGCCCTATGACGTTGCACGTGACGTCGGGACTTCCGCAATCGCCATGTTGGTTTCGCCACAACATTGTCGCTGGCGTACCGAAACGACTTATGGAAGCAGCACCATCACTATGGAAAGGACACTCTGACCACGGAGAAAGTCACCTTTGGAAGTACGTGAATTCGTTTTGGATACTACAAAACAACAATCGCGAAAGGTGTCATTAGGCTTGGGGACACGTTGACCCCGGTGACGGGCTGTGGAAGTTATTCCGGGTGTTAAAGCTAATGTGGCTAATGCTAACCAACAGCAAGGGTAACTCGCGGCTAACGACGTAGACACGAGCCCTGTAAGCACACCGGAGTGAATCTGTGGTTGTTGTTGTTGTTGTTGTTGTTGTTGTTATTATTGTTGTTGTTTTTAACTAACGGCTAATCTTTCTAGGTAGTAGGCCTTCAAAAATAAGATGCTCCAGCTGTCGGCTAACCACCCAGGGTCGTACTGCCAGTGATGGGGTGATGTGTTTGTAACGCAGGAAGGCACCCTGAGACCATGTTGGCCCGTCTGTTCAGGCTCCACGGCCTGCTGGTGGCCTCCCACCCGTGGGAGGTGATAGTGGGGACCCTGGCTCTCACCGTGTGCCTCATGTCCATGAACAGCCTCGCGGCCAGCAGCCAGATGTGCAGCTGGAACGAGTGCCCCAAAGTGGAGGAGGTGAGGCCGGAGTGGGTGGGGCAGGAAGAAGTGGTGTGTGTGTGTGTGTGTGTGTGTGTGTGTGTGTGTGTGTGTGTGTGTGTGTGTGTGTGTGTGTGTGTGTGTTTTAACAACAGGACATGTGTGTTCCAGAAAATCCACAGCAGCGACATCATCATCCTGACAGTCACCCGCTGCATGGCCATCATTTATATCTATTTCCAGTTCAAGAATCTCCAACAACTGGGGTCCAAATATATACTGGGTCAGTACAATGACACGCTGTAGAATGTATTGGAGCTTATAACTTTTACATTCGACCCGCATGTCACATGATATTGTAAATAAAACTTCAGATAGCGAGCATGATTTGAGTAAACTTGTCAACTTCCTTTTTCCTGTCTGTCTGCAGGTATCGCCGGATTGTTCACAGTATTCTCCAGCTTTGTTTTCAGTACAGTGGTCATCCACTTCTTTGGGAAAGAGCTGACAGGACTTAAGTAAGTCCTCCGAATGCACGATCAGTTTTATTTATTAGATACAAAATAAGGCAATAAAATGAAATGAAATAAATTAAAAACATCACGCAAGAGTTATACATGAGCAGTGAATGGTACTTGAGTGAACTTGAGTACACGTCATAAGGCACAGAGATTCAAAATTACATCATCGAAAGAATGTTGGTAAGAAATGTTCAAAAAGGACGTTTTTAACACAGTATTGGGTGTGTAGTAAAAACAGTGAAGAATAGATGGACAAGAGACTGGCAGGATGCTTCAAATGTTTGAAATACGAGTCAGGGGTCATTATAAAGGTGTTTAAAGATGTAATTTATCTATGAGTTACTTTTTAAAACTTACTGCACATCTAATCATCATGAATTTTAAAGACAGATTTTTGGAGGCGTGATGCTCAATTTAGAACTCTACAGCCCTTTCAGATTCACAGAGTCCCTTGAGTCGGCAAATTGATGTTTCATTCTGAAATGATCAGATCACATGGTTTTCCTGATTGACCTTTGACCCCCTCCTGCCCCTGCAGCGAAGCCCTGCCCTTCTTCCTCCTGCTCATCGACCTGTCCAAAGCCTGCACGTTGGCCAAGTTTGCTCTCAGCTCGAATTCTCAGGTAACGACACGCACGCACACACACACACACACACACACACACACACACACACACACACACACACACACACACACACACACACACACACACACACCTGCTCCCACCGTGTGTATGTGTGTGCTGTGACTGTGTCACTGCCTCATGACATCTGATGATGTGTACAGGAGGAGGTGAGGGAGAACATTTCCCAGGGCATGGCCATCCTGGGCCCCACCTTCACCCTGGACGCCCTGGTGGAGTGTCTGGTGATCGGAGTGGGCACCATGTCAGGTGAGGTGTCTCTGAAGCTCCGCCTCCTGCTCTGTGTGTCTCCGTGTGTGTTGATGGTGACGAGGAGGAGATGACCTTCTTGTTGTTTCTCCAGGCGTGCCTCAGCTGGAGATCATGTGCTGCTTCGGCTGCATGTCCGTTCTGGCCAACTACTTTGTCTTCATGACGTTCTTTCCTGCGTGCGTCTCGCTGGTCCTGGAGGTAAGAGGGACGCGTCGCCGTCTGATTGGACGAGGACACGGCGCGCTTGAATCTCACTGCTCTGTGCTCTTGTGTGTGCACGTAGCTGTCGAGGGAAAGTCGCGAGGGCCGTCCCATCTGGCAGCTGAGCCACTTTGCTCTTGTGCTGGCTGAGGAGGAGGATAACAAGCCCAACCCTGTGACGCAAAGGGTTAAAATCATCATGGTGAGCGACTGTTTTCAGTGCCGAAAGTGTCGATTCGTTAAAAACACTCGAGGCTACGGCTGCAAGATTCAGGATGAAATCAGAATCTCCGTTTTCTTGCTTAGAATTACGATCACAATTCTCCGTTTCAATTTTTTTTCACAACACAAATATGATGGTGCTTCACAGCTTCACGAGTCCGACACTGAACGTTACAAACCATCATCCCCAGTCGCTGCATTTATTAAACGCAACCTCCGAAGGAGGATTTTTCGGAACTTCTTCTTTGTCATCGTCGTGTCTCTCTGGGTTTATTTTTCTTTACTGACGGTTTCTGCTGCATCACATGCTGGAACGCCACGTTGGTATTTGTTGAGAGAGGAAGTACAAACTCTTGTAGAATCATTGTAGAAATTAGATACATTTTTGAATTCGATTAATCGTGCATCCTGACTGCAGACTGTCAGTCATCGCCCCTCTGCATCCACATTGTGTTGTGGACGATCATGTTGGAAGTTTGATTCACTGAATGTACACGATAAAGGAAGTGTTAACTGTCATGTTTCAGTCTCTGGGCCTGGCCTTGGTTCACACCCACACCCGACTAACAGCCGAGCATTTGGGTCAGAACCGCACAGCGGAGGGGCCCGTCGCTCAGAGGCTGGACTCTACTGGTACTGTGTGGCCTCTGCAGCTCACCAGGTAAAAACTACAGCCAGACTGGTTCTGGGTTTTAGAGGCTGATGATACTGATTAACATGGTGCTACCAGACCGAGAAGGACTGTGTCTTTAACCAATCAGCAGTTGTGTAACGAAACACGTAGCCACTCCCACTGCTCCCTGATTGGTCCGCTTTTGGTCTCAGTGAACCTGAACTTGATCAGGGTTTCCAGATTGTGATCACAGCAAAGACTGAAGCTGAGAGTGACAGGCGGGTAGAGACAGGCAAGATACAGATATTGGGAAGTAAAAAAAAAAAAAAAAAAAAAAAAAATCCAATATATGTAAATCAATGTATTGTCTGTGTCTCTCTCTCTCTCTCTCTCTCTCTCTCTCTCTCTCTCTCTCTCTCTCTCTCTCTCTCAAAAATTTGAATTCATCTGAAGCATCTTTTTCCGCATTTCGTTCTCTTAAAAGAAACACATGTTGACACTAACATGACACGGGCCAATATGATCCGATAAAATCAGCTGATCAGCATACATTAAGTCTATTATTAATATGGTTTATTATTACTTCCTGTGCAGTTATATCCACTGATGTTTGCCCCCTCCCTCCCCCCCAGTATGGACCTGGAGCAGGTGATCACTCTCGGCCTCGCCCTGCTCCTGGCTGTGAAGTACGTGTTCTTCGAACAGGCGGAGACGGAGTCCTCGCTGTCCCTCCGGAGTCCCATCATCAGCTCCCCTCAAACCCAAAAGCCCCGGGCAACGGAGGACTGGTGCAGGAGGAACGGCCCCGCCCACAAGATCTCCAATGGCATCTTGGTAACTGGCCGAAGCTCCTCCCCCGCCGCCTCAGACTACAAAGTGTCCCCCGAGGCCGACAGGGCAGTCAGAGAGAAGGGTGAGACTTCAACGACACCTTCAGCTCCTCACGGTGCTGCTGTGTGGCTTCATGCGAGTTGTATTTCTCTCTCCCGGTTCCTCTGCAGCAGCAGCAGCAGCAGCAGCCGCCGCCTCGGTGGCGAACAACCCCCGTCGCCCGTGTGGTGAGGAGCCCTTTGCTGCGTGTGCTCCTCAAAGCTGTCGCGTCTCTGAGCCCCGACCGCTGGAGGAATGTGTGGCCATCCTCTCAGATCCTCGGGTAAGAAAGCTCAACATCAGGTCTCTTTAGTCACACAATCAGTTCAAAGACGAGAACAATCCAAACACCTCGATGAGCTGTGACGAGAAAAGAGGATAAATCTGCGTTTTAAAAAGTGTGTTCAGTAAATATTTACAACCTAACAAATGACCTAAAACTGTAAAAAAAAAAAAAAAAAGAGCTGCTGAACGCTTCCAAGTTTCATCAGTCCAAACATTCGTTCGATAAATGTGATACAATAAGTGAAAACAACAGTAGAAATTACATGAATTTCAGACTAGAATAACTTAGTAAGCTGTCCTGAGCTGTCCAGGATGAAACATATTTGTATCATCTGTTACTTTCAGCTCTTTTTGGAAGCAGATAAAAACATTTGTATAAGTTTATTAAGTTCATTGCACACAGGAGGAACTCTGCAGAGCACATTTCATTTGGTACATTTTAGTTTCTAATGTTTTATGAACGTATTTACAACATTATACATTATACAAGCATATTACATTCAGTAAGCATTCAGAGGGAAAATTCATTTTGGAACATGATCGAAATAAATATTTATGCCCTTTAACTGAAGTAAAAGTACAAACAGCACACTGTGGAAATACTCCAGTACAAGTTAAAGTCCTGCATTCAATTATTAGCAGAAAAATGTACTTAAAGTATGAAGACTAAAAGTACACAATGCAGCTTCCTGTCAGTGTTTTAATATTAAGTATGATGGTTTTGGATTAATATTACTGCTGCATTCATTTTTTAATTATGCATTATTTATTTTGCAGTTATTTAAGGTTGTGCTGATTTGTACTACTTGATACTCTGTCGGAGAGTTTAATCTCCAGTAATTTATCATATTCCATAAAATGATAGTATGATTGCAATACGTATCTGGAGTTTAAAGTTAAAACCAACAGCCCTCTGACATTTTCCCGCTGAGCCAACTGAGTTATAAAATAGTTTATTCTTAAGTAGTAAGAGGATTATCTTAAAGCATAAAGGAACGTTTGATTGTTTATCAGAAAAATTTAATTTCAAAATCACCAACTTTTCGAGTCATATGGTTTTCACTGGACAGGAAGGCTTGGAAGAATTAAAACTAACGATGTCAGACAAATGTAGTGGATTAAAAAGTTCAGTGTTTTATCTGAAAAGTAGCAGAGTGGAAGAATAATGTAGCATCAAATGGAAATACTTGAGAAAAGTAGAAATACTTAAGTACGTTACTGAGAAAATGTACTCGGTTAGATTCCACCAATGACCTTCCAGCTGTTAAAGTTGTAGCTTCACAAGATAACTTGGGAGTGTCGCACCACATGATGTTACATTCGTTTATGTGGCTCAAATAAAGGATGATATAACGTTGGACGTGTTTAAAGAGGAAGCAGAAGCCTAAACTTCTAAAAATAAAACACACAAATTTCCACCAAATCATGAATAAATAAAAATCACTTGTTTCGTGTGTGATGCGGTCCAGAGAGGAGCGCAGATGCTCAGCGATGCCGAGGTGATGAACCTCGTCACCTCCCGTGACATCCTCAACTACAAACTGGAGGCGGTCCTGGAGACGCCAGAAAGGGGCGTGGCCATCCGCAGAGAGCTGCTGTCCCCCAAACTGCCCGATCCCTCCGCCCTGGCCTGTCTGCCTTACAGGGACTATGACTACTCGAAGGTAAAGGAGACACACACACACACACACACACACAAAAACAAAATGTTTAGAGCTTTAATGTACTTTTAACCTTCAATTGTGTCTCTGTTTTTTCATCTCCCAGCAGATAATTTCCTTTTTAAATTGTTAACAGTGAAATGTTTCTTTGTCGTCTAATGTCCCAGCAGATAATTGAGTTTAAAAAAAAAAAAAAAAAATTAACAGGTTGAATGTTAAATCATTTAGTTCAGTAAAATGTGTCTTGGTGGACGTTGCAGCTGTTTATTATGGTCTGTATCTCTGCGTGTCCTCGTCCTGCAGGTGATGGGGACGTGCTGTGAGAACGTCATCGGCTACATGCCGGTGCCAGTGGGAGTAGCCGGTCCTCTTCTGTTGGACAACAAGCAGTTTTACGTGCCGTTGGCGACCACAGAGGGCTGCCTGGTGGCCAGCACCAACAGAGGCTGCAGAGCGCTCGCTGTGAGTGTGTGTGTGTGTGTGTGTGTGTGTGTGTGTGTGTGTGTGTGTGTGTGTGTGTGTGTGTGTGTGTGTGTGTGTATATATAAATTTGGTGCTAGTGCTGACTGTTGTCCTTCCTGTCCAGCTGAGCGGCGGCTGCAGCAGCAGGATCCTGGCTGACAGTATGACCAGGGGTCCTGTGGTGAGGCTGCCCTCGGCGTGCCAGGCCGCGGAGGTCAAAGTGTGGCTGGAGACCCCGGACGGGTTCAGCATGATCAAAGAGGCCTTCGACCAGACCAGCAGGTCGGTACAACACGGACAGACTGAACACAGAATCACATGTGTGACGTGTTTTTGTCCCTCCTGAGGACATGTAGATCATAAATAAGTTTGTACACTTCGCAGGTTTGCTCGTCTGGAGAAGCTGATGGTGGCCATCGCTGGGAGGAGCCTGTACATCCGCCTCCAGTCTCAGACAGGCGACGCCATGGGGATGAACATGCTCTCTAAGGTAAGAACACAGACTGTATATAAAAGTGTTCGTAGCTTCCAGTTCTGAAAAACGAGGCCGATGCAGAAGAGCCTGAAGCTGCAGTACCACCGGGTGCCACTAGAGGTCGGCTCCAAAAAGCCTCCGTCTCCATAGACTCCCATTCAACTTCTCTCATCAAATTCAAAGTCAATAAAATGTCTCCACCAGTTATCTCGGTGTTGTTAGCTAAAGTCACTCCTTCTTATTAGTTTTCTGAAAATAATTCGTCATTAATTAGAAAATAAGCTTCAAAAAGACACTTTTTTTTTTTTTGGGGGGGGGGGGGGGCGTGTCTGTTTGATTGACAGCTGCGGTGCAGTCAGGTTACAGCTATCGATGGGCGGGGCGTAGTATCGTCGGGTTTCCGATCAGATCAGTCAGATCCACCGCTGGCTCCTCCCCCAACTCGTCCAAATATGGTCACTCCCTGCTGGTCACGGACAGAATCTGAACTGAAGGCTTCATAACGTTCACAAACCGATGGGTGACGTCACTGCTGGCTGCTGCAGGGGTCTCCTCCTCCTCCTCTACTGTAAACACTGAAAGTGTGTGTGTGTGTGTGTGTGTGTGTGTGTGTGTGTGTGTGTGTGTGTGTGTGTGCGTGTGCGTGCGCGTGGTCTGCAGGGGACCGAGCAGGCTCTGCTCCGCCTCCAGCAGCACTACCCCGACATGGAGGTTCTGTCCATCAGCGGGAACTACTGCACCGACAAGAAGGCTTCCGCCATCAACTGGATTGTGGGCCGGGGAAAGTCTGCCGTGTGCGAGGCCACCATTCCTGCTCAGGTGGTCAGAGAGGTGACGACGACGACGACGACGACTCGGACAGTTTCCATCAGCCCGTTTGTGTTTCCTCTCTGTGAAACGTGTCTCGCTTGTCCACGCGCGCGCAGGTGCTGAAGAGCAACACGGCCGCTCTGGTGGAGCTGAACATCAGCAAGAACCTGGTGGGCTCGGCGATGGCCGGCAGCATCGGGGGCTTCAACGCCCACGCCGCCAACATCGTAGCGGCCATCTTCATCGCCTGCGGGCAGGTAGGGGGAATCAACCCGACACGCTCACACCTCCCATCGCCGCACGTCAAGACGACGGCGTTTAAACAGTGAAGCAAAGACGTTCATGTGGTGGAACTTATGAAGGACGTTGGTTGTTACATTTTGATAAGAGGCGTCTCAAAGAGCAGATAACGGGAAACAAACGAAAAGATCAAACAATCCCTGTAACAATAAAATCTAACTTCACTGAAGGAGGATTTCATGAAAAACCCTGCAGAAGTAAAAGTACAGAAGTATCAGCAGCATAATGGAGCGGATTCGTCCTGGTTTATTCCCTCTGACTGATATGTTATTATTTATGGCAGGTTAGAGTTGTTGGAACTGTTTAAAACTTCTAGACACCTGAAATGTGACCTCACACAGATTTTTTTTTTTTTTTTTTTTTTTAGACAAACGGGTGTTTTAGAAGCTTGTTTTATCATCCGTCAAATCTTCATATTAAAAGAACTGAAGCTGTCAGATAAACGTAAAGGAGCAGAAAGTACAATATTTCCCTCCTAAGTTCCTCAACCAGTACTGGAGTAAATACACTTCAGCCGAAATCCCTCTGAAGTTCAAATGGGTGAAAGGAAGCTTTAAAGTTGACAATATGATCTGTAAATTAGACAGTATTTCCATTTCCTCAGATCAGGTGACGTGATCATCGTGAGTTACACCGTGGCAGTTCTTTCCTCACCTCCTGTCAAACAGTGTTTGTATTAACAGGTGTGTGTGTCCGTGTCCGTGTCCGTCTCCGTGTCCGTGTGTCCCACGTCTCTTTAAATAGACTCGCATCATAAAATTTCTTTGGCGCACTGAATAACAGCGGAGAATGAGCACCGAAGGTTTCTTTCAGGAAAACAAACAACATCTCTCGCTGCTATCTCATCACAATGACCACACCTGGTCCAACAAGGGAAGGGACGGAGAGGTTTTTTTTTTTTTTTTTTTTTTTTTGCGGCCTGATGTTTTGTTTTTTTATAAGCCTTAGTTGTCCTTAATCTCTCCCCAGCCTCCTCTCCACAGCCCCAGGGGCCCTGCTTTGTGGTTTTGTTGTTGTTTTTCACATCACATGCAGTTCTTCCAATGCTGCATTCAAGCGGTTAAGTCATTAAAAACGATGTTGCCGGGCGACGGCGACGTGGAGGTGTCTGGAAACCACAGAGGCCAACAGTTTATCAAGCTAACGGGGGAGCACAAAGTCACAGAGGGGAGAGATGAGGCCGTCGGGAAGATCGGCGTTTTCCTCAGACGAGGGCTGTTGTACAGGTTATGGAGACAAAACTCTACGTGACTAAAAAAAAAAATTACCACATATTAGCTCAACATCCAGCCGAACGTGAACTTCCACGACCTCCGACCTTTCGGGAAACGTCAGCAACCCCCCCCCCCCTTCCCAACCCCCCTCCCCCTTCCCCCCAGCCCCTCCAATGTTGAACGGGTTTTTGCTGTTGCGGTTCAGGACCCGGCTCAGACGGTGGGGAGCTCCAGCTGCATCACTCAGATGGAGGCGGCCGGTCCGGGCCGGGACGACCTGTACATCAGCTGCACGATGCCCTCCATCGAGCTGGGCACTGTGGGAGGAGGCACCAACCTGCCGCCGCAGCAGGCCTGTCTGCAGGTACCGGCACCTCACTGCGCCGCTCTTATTTTTAAAAATTTATTTATTTATTTTTTTTACCGTTTTTTTTTTTTTTTTTTTTTTTTACCTCCACCGTGTCGCCAAACAGCGACAAAGCATTTTTAAATTAAAAAAAAAAAAACTTTTTTGGGCGATTCGTTTCAAGAACACGCAATCGCAACAAAATCCGCGTTCCGGTTTCATAATCTCGGCCGAAATGGAACGAGTTCGCCTTCCAACCGCTCGGTGAAAAGTTACGCATTCACGTGGTTTGTTTGTAATTAAACCACTTCGGCGCAACCGATGTCGGAACTAAACCCACTCCACCGCGGTCCGGCAATGATTTATGCTCCGCGACGCAACACGCGCGTACATACGCCGGGAGGGAGTACGACGTCGTCACGTCAGCTCATCAGAATACTGACATGATCACAATCAAAGCTTTATTTACCAGATATGTTTTGTTTTTTTGGTTTTTTTTTCCGGGATTCCCGCAGCGGTCGGCGGCCATTCGACTAAAAACTCTGCATTTTCATTCCAATTTTGGACTTTTATCGTTCTAATATTTGTTTAAAAATATATATATCCATCAAATATTAAGAAGCAAAACACCGGTGAGACGAAGCTTTAGGTGCTGCACCTCGGCCTTTGTAATGGCGAGAGAAACCCTGCGTATTAAAAATGGTGGCGAATGACACGGTACGGCACGGATCGGGTTTTAGTTCACATTTTGTATCAAAAAAATAAATAAATAAATAAATGAACGCGAGTGAAACTGAACAAGAAAAGCTGTTCGTGCTTCGTTGAGTTCAAAGTTCTTCACTTCATGAATGAACTGGAACGTCTGACGATTAAGTCGAGCGATGAAACACGTCAGCATCGTACGTAAATCCACGGAAAAAAAAAAAAACCCGCTTCTGTGAGCGTTCGACTGTCGTTCCGGACGCTGTGACAAAGCAAAGAGCTTTTTAACGGCAGACAAAAGAGGAAACTCTCTTCTGATGTGTGACAATAAAGAACGGCTCCAGTTCAGTTGATTAACAGGAAGTCGTCGTCTTCTTCTTCTTCTTCTTCGTCTTCAGATGCTCGGCGTCACGACTCCCAACCCGCCCGGCGAGAACGCCCGGCAGCTGGCCCGCGTAGTTTGCGGCACCGTCCTGGCGGGGGAGCTCTCCCTCATGGCCGCTTTAGCCACCGGACACCTGGTCAAGAGTCACATGACCCACAACAGGTGAGGTTTTTTTAATTTAAAATTTTTTTTTTTATAAACCCGTCGGTGTGTCCGCGAACGTCGCGGTTGTCCCCGCTGACCTCTGACCTCGTCCTTCCCGCAGATCCAAAACCAACCTGTCGGAGATGCCTTCGTCGACGTCCCAGAAGACGGCGTGACGCGAGGCGGCGACGCTCCGCGCGGACGTCCGGCCTTCGGGCCGAACCATCGAACGGAGCCGGCGTGCTTCTCGCCGGCGTCGCCCGACTTGACTGCAGACGTTGATGTTACTAGTTTGCGCCATTTAACTGCATCTTGAACTCCCCGGTATTGTTCGGTAAAACCTCCCCGCTCGTCGGTCTCCGACCTCCCGTGAATCGCTCGACGGGTTCGGGTTCGTTAAAACGTCCGCCGTGACGGACAAAAAAAAAAACAAACCCAAACAAACCGGGTGCCAAAACCCAACGGCTCTTCCTGCCGCACGGAGGAAGGATCTCACCCCTGCGCGGACTCTCGTATGATTTCGTTTCCGGGCGATGGGAGATCTTCAGACCGGCGGAGCTGATATTTGCCAAAAGCTTGCTCGAAACGCCGCCGACGCTGACGTAGCCGGTGACTTCCGCCGAACGGCCGACCCTCTTCCTGAATGTGCCGTCAAGCGTCGCGGGTCGTCCCTCCGAAGCTGAACGGAGGAGCTGCCGTGCGGCCGCTCCACTTCCCGGTTCTAAGAAACGGACAGCAGCTGCCGACGGGGAGGCGTTTCGGTGGCCCCCGTTACAGGCGGGTTTTGCGACTGAAGGAAAACTTGAAGCCATATTAATTTATTAAACCTTCGCGGTGCATCGGTTGGTGTGCCGAACTGTCGGGAAGAACAGGAGTGATCGCCTGCTGCACATCCTGCAGGCTGCCGTGTAGCGAAGCTGAGAAGTGACCTTACGTTCAGTGTCCGTCTCAGACACAGCTGATAGATAGAATAATCAATTTTAAACGTCAAAAACTTGCACTGTTTTATTTAAAAGAAAAATAAACGACACTGCGTTCCTCTTCACGAGGTCTCGTTTGCTTTTTCAGAAACACCCAACACGCACAGACAAAACCGGAGGATGAACTTATTTATTTCACTTTTAAAAACGCGGCAGAAGAAGCGCCGCGTCGTCACAGTACATTTTATAAGTCGACCCCACTGCGTCGGTACAAAAAAACGTGTTTCTAATCACATTCAGGTTAAGCGACATGCCGGGAACTAGAAGGTGCGTCGGAAAGTCGGAAGGTGAGAGTGCGTCAGCCGGGGCGTCGTTCCACCGAGTCCGGAGGCTTCAAGTGGTCTCTCACCCCCGTCTGACCGCCGCCAGCTCGGACGGAAGGCTTCAGCCCGACGACGAACATATCTAGAAATCTATCGTCACACAACATGTCAACAGGTGCTGTCAGCAGGCGGAAGTACGACTAGAAACGTAGCAGCGGTGATGTTCAGGAGATGGAAACTTAAACCGGATTCTCTCCGCTAGAAAAACTCATTTAAAAAAAAAAAAAAAAGTTCGGTGACAGTTTAATTTTTTTTTTTTTTTGCCAGAGTCACAATTATGATTTCGATTTACTTCAAATTAAAGATCCGGTGCGGAAATATGAGAACACAGTTCCTACAAATAAATTGAACAGTCCTGCACACGGAGCGGAGCGTTCGGACGGGGACATACGGGACACCGAGACGTGCCGTGATTAACGGGGGATTTCAGTTCTGCGGCTGAAAGGACACGGAACCGCAAATACTGAAATTAAACTGAAATGAGTTTGACATCTTTAGAATACAAGGGATTGCAAAAAAAAAATACAAATACACATCCTGCCAGCCTGTTTGAGGAAGTTAACATGTCACCTGCTTCATTCCTTCAGCAAATATACCGAGTCAGCGGTTCTCAACCCTTAAAGTCACGCAGACATTTTAAGAGGGTTGAAGATGGCTGCATGAAAAAAAAAAAAAAAAAAAAAAACCCCGAGGGGAAAGAAAGTCTAAATTTGATTTTGAAGTCGACAGAATTTCTGTGGCTGAGCTTTCACATTGAAAGAAACGGGTTTTCGGTGCACGCAGCGGCCGTTTGCGGCCAACGCTGTCAACGATAGAAACCAAAACTGATGTCAGCTCTCATCTTAGCCTTGGTAGACAGGTTTAGATAAGTCCCGACTTCTTAATTCAACCAAATGAACTCGACTTTTTATGTCGTTGTCTCGTGAAGCCGAAAGCCAGTTGAGAACCGCTGCCGTAAAGACAAAGTTTAAATAACAGGACAAAGACGTGAATGAGAGGAACGAAGCCACGAGGCGCTTCTCTAGCGATTTGAAAAGGTGCGCCAACGGCAACCCGCGTCCGTCTGAATCTATAGTTTTCTGAACACTGAGGCATCCGGGCTCCACTGGCGTCGCAGAAATGCTCCGCGGACCTCCAGTCAGCGACGCCACGTGCAACTCGCCGAACATTCGACACGTGCCGACAAACTACGACGTCGCCGATGCCACGCGTCACGTGACGTCCCTCCTTCAGGCACCGCTCGGGAGGTGTTTTCATCAGAGGGACAAACGTCACAGAAGGGGTCGAGCCTTGCATCATCGGGGTCACGGCTGAGCGACGGCCCTCTGGACTCGACCCGCAAAAACGTCGGCGACGTCGTTGGGACTACGAAAAAACGTCTGTTCGCGAACGACGTGAAAATTCCACACAAAATAGGAGCTAAATATTTCCGTCTACCCGCTGGGATCTGTGTTTATTTTTTATTTTTTTTTACAAACTTCTTACAGAACATACATTTAATATATTAACACATCTGTCTCGTGACACGAGGATGAGAGACGGGGGAAGGGGGCGCTTCACGTGGCGCTCCGGGAGCCGCCGCAGCTCGCTGGGTCGCCGAGAGACGTGTTTGGAAAGACTCCTCGGGTTGTGGACTTGACACTCGAGATAGGAAAAACAACAACAACAACGACAAAACAAACACACAAAAAAAAGGGACTAATCTCTGGGGAAACGATTGGGGTGAAATGCTGGACGGGTTTCAATGAATTGGGAGAATATTTTTTTGACGCGAGTGTCTCTCCGAGGTCGAGGTGTTTTATGACCTTTTCGTCCTCTGCTGGGACGAACCTGAGGCGACCGTCGGGGTGGGGGGGGGGGGGGTGGGGGGGCATCTCTCTTCGTGGCGGCGGCGGCAGTCGGCCCTCGTGAGGCGACAGTGAAACCGAGGAGAGGATCGTGTTGACATTCTGGAGGCGGCCCGCGTGCGCTCGGTAAATGCGGGGACGTGGGCCGGAGCCGGCTCTGGAGGTCCGTGTTTACCTGCAGCTCTCAGAACAAGATGGGCTTCCCCGCGGTCTTCTCCTGGACGTAGGAGGTGAAGCGCTTCAGGAACTTTGGGTACTCTCTCTTCGCCACGGCCCGCAGGACGGAGGCCGGAGCCCAGCCGCCAGGATTCACTGCGCGCGCGCACACACACAACACACACACACACACACACACACACACACAACACGCACACACACAGATATGTTGTAGGTGTAATGTCTCCTCTGACAACATCAATGTGTAAAAACAGACGAACGGAAGACTTCCGTTCGTGAAATCAGACCGTAAACTCACCGTTGGCAACGTAGGTGATTTTACACAGGATGTTGTCTCTGCTGATCTCTTTGTCGCCCTCTGGCGGGCTGACCAGCGTCTGGCAGATCATGCCGATGTTGATCTTGGCTCGGACACACCTGTTGGTGGGCTGTGGACGAGGACAGGGCTCCCGAGTTTAGAGACGGCGGCGGCGTAGTGAGTAAACCGTGCGACAACGGCAGCCAGGCGCCTTTCGTCTAAAAACGCAGCCGGAGAGCTCACCTGCGCGTCCTCGTGATCCACGGAGAAGTTGCACACCACCCAGGTGTCCGGGTCGTTCTCGTTGTTGGCCACGATCTTCCTCATGGCGGACAGGTACAAGACGTCCCTCTGAGACGCAGGCCACACCCTCTGCAGCACAGAATCATACGGTTGACGCACGGAAGGCGATCGAAGCGCGCAGGTCGGTGTCCCAACAGGTTCGGGACATCCACCAATCACGGAGCTGCTGGTTTGTTTACGTGTCCGTGAACCCCACGTTGCTCCAGATGGTCAGACCAGCACTTTCCAGTGTGTGTGCGCGCGTGCGTGCGTGTGTGTGTGTGCGTGCGCGCGCAGCTCCTACCTTGTGTGTCTGAAAGACGATCACCGCGTTGTCCGACAGCGTCTCCACCACGTTGAAGTTTTCGATGGTGGCTGCAGGAAGCAGAAATAACGGAGGTTTATTTTCACGCTGCGTTGCGAGGAAACAGTTCGACGCTCAGGTTCCTTCGGAGGATTCGAATGTCATCGTCGGACGTACTCTCCCAGTCGTTGCGGTAGGCCGTGTCCCAGAAGTAGTGGCAGAGCTCGTGACCCGTCACCCCCTTCACCGAGTGGGTGGCCTTCAGGGGGTCCAGCACGATCCCGTTTTCTTCCACCTCTCTCCTGTACACCTGAACACACGCGTTTGCATTCAAATCAGCTCGTCGTCATATTTTCTCAGGAGGCCGTTTGTATTTTAATTGGGCGTAAAAAAAATAAATAAATAAATAAATAAAAAAATCCAAGAAGTAAACGTATTTGCTTCAAAGTGTCGGTCAAACCTTCATCTCTCCCTCCTCCACCACCAGCTGCCAGTTGGCGTCTCCGCCGACGTCTTGCAGGGAGTAGGTCATGTGACTGTGCACCATCTCCTCCACCTACGACAGCAGGTCAGGGACACAGAGAGGGGCGGAGGGGCGGGGGGGTGGGGGGAGTGGTTATTCAGATGTTGAATCGGACGTTATGTTCCCGACTGGTTAAACAGATGTTTGTTCAGCAGCTGATTGGTTAGTGGGCCCGGTGAGGCGAACCACAACATGCAGAGCAGCGAGTAGTCGGTCATGTGACTTTATGAAGGAGACCGGACGTAACACGGACTTTAAGTTCGGTCGATCTTCCAACAGACAGGATGTGGGAATGAAAAACTGATGCAAGACGACTGCCATCGTTCCCCACGTGGGAGTTTAATTGATGCTGTCAGAATATATCCTGAGAGGAAAAGTGCGCATTGATCCTCATCGAACTGGTAGTGTTTGAGTGTGTTTTTTTTTTGTTTTTTTTGTTCCGTCTCTCTCCTTCAGGTGTTCGGTAGGACAACTTTGATTCTGTAAATCTGGACCCCTGAACTCCAGGTATCTCTAAACGAGGACAGACGGACTCCAGCTGGCTCAAAGCGACGCTGATTCCCAGAGAGCCTCTCTGATTGGCTGACAGGGAACAGGTGACGGGTTTAAAAGGGTTCGAAACACAGCAGGCTGGTTGTTTGACTCTCTGGTAGGAGGGAGGAGGGCAGCAGTTTGGGTGTTTTTTTTGTTGTTGTTTTTTTTTTCTGAATTAATTTCATTAATTTAAAAGAAAATCAACATGTTTCTATAACGAAGTAAAACACTGCAGTGTTACTGGGAAGTAGAGTGACACGTCTGTGTGTATATATACAGTCTGGTATAAACTGGTAAACAACATATGAAAATCACTTGTAACCACGGTAACTGTCCACCTCAAATGTGGCTGAAAACAAGAAAACTACACCAAAATGTATAATTTTCTGGACAAGAACTAAAAAAAAAACAAATGACTGAACTGTGACAAGAATTACTCAAAACCAGGAACTAAAAATGAAAACTGGAGGACACAAAGCTGTGATGTGCTCAGTGGGTCTATGTTACAGTCAAATCTTCATGTTCATGTTATCTCTGAACACGAGTTGTCTTATTTCACACTAATATCATGTGACTTTGTGCTTGCTGCTACTGCAGCGTGTTAAAAGGGTCCTGATGAATTAAGCTGATGCAGTTAGTGGGGAGTCATGCAAACAAGTGAAGCAAGAGGAGGAGAGACTGCGGAGGAAGAGGGGAGACTGCTGAGGAGGCGAGGAGGAGGTGAGACTGCTGAGGAGGCGAGAAGGAGGTGAGACTGCTGAGGAGGTGAGACAGCAGAGGCCTCGGCAGCGAGTTGTTACCTCTGAGCTGAATCTGTGGACATGATGAGGAGCGACTCTGACTGACGGGGCGGGGGGGAGCAGAGGAGGAGGAGGCTACAGAGAGGAGGAGGAGGAGGAGGAGGAGGACACAGGGATGAAGGACAGCAGCAGCAACACAAAATGATGTCAGAAATATGAAGTGGGGGATTCAAATAATGGAGAGGAGGTGAAGCAGGTGGAAGGACTGAAGCAGCTTCAGAGGGTCAAAGAGTTTAAGGACCTTGTCAGAGAATCTGTGCGTGCCGGTGCTGGAATAAACGTCTCCGGGGGGAACCGGGCTCGACCGCTGGATCCTCGTCTTCTCTGTTTGCGACTGGACACCAAAAGACATACAGTTATGTCATAAGCGTGACATTAAAATCACCTTATAAGTAAATAATGAAATCTCATCTTGTTCTCACCTGCTCTTCTATTTTGTCCTGACGGTCGAGAGCAGCCTCAACTGCATCGAAGAACTCGTCCTCGTTGATGAGGCTGTTCGGACCTTCCTGCCGGGGAAACGCAACAAAGACAACATTAAGTTCCGATCGAATCCACACATCCTCTCGCACCGCGGGTCAATTTCACCGTCACATCACCTCGTAGTCCGGACCGCCGAAGTGAGACTTTTTCTTCAGCTCGTTGAGGGCTGACTTGTAGCCCTCCTCGATTCTTCGCCTCTTCTCCATCTCCTACACAAACATTCAGAAGCTCAGACTCAAACGGCGGAAGAAGAAGATGGAGATGCTTTCCTTGAAAATGATCCAGACATTAACGGACCTTATCCACCCTCTTCTGCCAGCTGTCCTCTCTCTTCACCATCAGGTCGATGCAGTGGGACAGAGTGGCCAAGATGCCCGCGGTGGTAGCCTTGAACGTGATGGCCTCGCCCTTAAAGTCTATGCCGTTGATTTCTTTGGGACTCAGAGCCTGAAACACTGTGCGAAAGAAGAGCAGAGGAACGTCAGGAAATTAGACGCGGGAGAAGTTACTGCGACCGACGTCGCGCGTGGACGAAGTGCAAGGGAACGTCCGAGATTGCCCCTTACAAAGTTTACAAAAATGGTTTGACGAGCTCTAAAACTTCACCTTCCTACAGTGACGTTGTGTTTTTCGGTGCTCCGCAGTTAAATACTTCACAATTTGACAAAAAACAAACAAACAAACAAGAGTTTAGGTGAGAATTCTTCATGACTCACGTTTTTCTTTGCTGCCGTTGTTGTTGTTGTGCAGAAACTCTCCGTCCGTTCGTGTGTTGGGAAAGTCGTCTTCGTCATCCTCCACGACTGAAAATAACAAATAATACAAATTAAAAATTTGTACTCGGATAAATGTGCAGTTGGTAGAGAGAGCCCCTCTGACAGTCAAGAGTTCCAGGACCGGGCAGCGCCTCCGGCCCGTTCAGGACCGACCGCAGCTCAGACCGACTGACCTCCGCTCAGCTGGACATCATGACAATGGTCCGGTTTCATCTTCAGTGTGAGAGGGGGCGGGGGGGAGGGAGAGGGGGAGGGTGGGGGGAGGAGACGGGAACAAAAGGAGGGCTTCTTTCCCTCTGCTCATCCAGGGCTGCCATCGACAAATGTTCAGCCAGCAGAAAAAAAAAAAAAAGGGAAGGGGGGGGGGGGATAACTGCTCTCTTGACTCCCAGCGCACACAGAAACACAATTAAACATTCCTGACAAGAAGCACGTTCCTCCCCAAATATTGTCATTATCCAAATATGGGAATATTCATGATAAAGTTTCGAGTTGTTATAAATTGATTTGACATCTTTACATGTGGTCTGAAGGTTTTTTTTTTTTTTTTTTTTTTTTCAAATCCTCTTATTTTCCTTTTAATTTGTTCTCAAATGTATTTGATTTTTCTGGCGTACAAACGTCTGTCTTATTATCGGCCTGTCAATCATCTGTAAAGACCTTTGAACTGCACTAAAACGTACGAAAAGTGCTCGATAAATACATTTTGATAGACCTTTTGACACTGCAGTGTATATTCTATCAACACACGGACACACCTGATGGAACAGCTATTTAACAAAATAAGTGATACTTCAGGTAAAAAAATTCTTTGGATTATTGTTTATTATTTTGCTTTATAAAGTGCCAAAAGTAGAAAAAAAAAAAAGTTCTCTTTTTATTTTCTCAAATGAGCCATATTCAAAATGTTTATCTGACAGATGGCTCAAAGCTGAAACATGTTCAGTTTACTTTAATTTAAGGCAAAGAAAAGCTTTGTATGTTTGCGAAGCTGGAAGTCGTAAATCTCACATCTCATTTCATATTATCTTATAAGTATTTGTAAATTTGTTCCTATTGTGTGCACTTTTTTTTTTGTCTTCTCCATGCTGCCGTGACGAGTAAATTTCCCCACTGTGGGATTAATAACTTCAAATCTAATCTAATCTAATCTAAATATTTGATGTTTGAGCTTTAAAGTGGTATTTTATTCATTTAATGTCCACAGTCCGCCCTAAAAACACAGAAATCAGATCTCATCTGGATCCATAAAGAGTCGTTTGATATGAGAGTGGGTTCTTACTTTTGTCCCTCTGCAGCTCGTCTTTGGAGACGCCATCAGCGCAGCTGTCAAAGTACTTCTGCAGCGTGTCCACCTGCCTGCACAGGATGTCCCTGAACGTCTCCATCTCCGCCAGCTTCTCTCTCAGGCTGTGACCCTTCTGGACAAACACAAAGTGTTCACGTCTCCTCGGACCACGACGGAAACCGTCCCACTGTGCCCTGGACAAACTTCCCCCCCCGTCCCTCTCAGCTGAAAAAAGCCAGCGAGGGGGAAACACGGAGCGGAAAGAACTCACCTTGAAGGAGGAGGTGGAGGTGGCGGAGTAGCCGCTGGTGGCCGACGTGAGCGACAGCATGGAGCCGTGTCTCCGCAGGCTGGACTCCGAGCCGTATCCAGAATCAACCTGAGGACGGACGCAGCGGAGAGAAAAAAAAGACGTCAGGGATGCCGTCGCAAAGACTCAATAGAACATATTCCAATATAAACTAAAGATGATGCAGAAGAAGAGACAGAAAACGGTTCATCGGTGACCTATTAACAACAAACAAACACATCATGCAGTTGAGTTTTGTTTTTTTGTTTTTTCTCAATGATTGATTACAAATTCTGTATTTTTCCCTTGAAAAACTGTTATGAAGTAAATTATGAAAAAAGATTTTTTGTGTGTGTGTGTGTGTGTGTGTGTGTGTGTGTGTGTGTGTGTAACGTTCAAAAACGTACACAACACTTTCAGACAGACTTCATAATAATAATATTCTTTATGTTGACAGGACACAGTGACATCAGCTGACTTCCTGTCAACCTGAGCGGTTTCTGTTTCCTCTTACCCCAGCCCTCTAAATAGACGCTCCCCGACAGCGGACAGGAAAGGTTTCAACTGTCCTGAAGACAAATGGAGAGCTGTGTCTCCTTTAAGAGACGCTTCCGCTGCCAGCCACCAGGGGGCAGCAGCTGTAAGCGCACGTGACGCACAGAGGAGCCCGAGGTAACTGTCGGTCAATGACCAGGAGTAGCTCTCTGCCTGTTTCGCATGGCTGTCAGTGGTGCTGCTCCACCTTCAGCCAACATCACTGCTACCCCACTGATTTTCAGAGAGATCTGACTGTCCGACGGGAGGGCGCATTCATCACAGAAGACAGGAGGACTGCGATTAAACGATGAAAACATGAAAATACAGAAATATCACAGCCGTAAAAGTCACATTTATCAGATGTTACGTCTCCTATGAACAGTTTAAACTCTGCAGTAGCACCTGCACACATGAACAGACTCTTAATCTGCAGGTGTGCAGATCTTCAGGTGTGCAGGGTCTGTGAAGCCTCAGTGCACCACTGACTATGGACAATAAGAGGTGGAGATAAAAAAAAAAAGTCCTCTCTGAGCTCATTTTGTCCTTATTTTCTAACGAAAAATAAAGAACCCCCTGTCTTATTAACTCTCCATAAAAGATGTTTTATGTCACATGTAAAATACACAGCAGTCACACCGTATATAAACATTGACGGTAACCCTGGTAACGAGCGTTGCTTCATATTTGGATGCTTCATATTTTTTAGGACGATGAGGTTAGCTGCGGTGTGTTGCGTGTTGTGTGGACACCGTGTTGTGTCTCCAGGGAGACGCCAGTTGCTGAGTGCTGTGAGTAATGTGCTGCTCCATGGGTGTGTGCGTGGTGCGTGTGTGTGTGTGTGTGTGTGTGGGGGGGGGGGGGAGCGGGTCCTTCGAGGAAGAGCGGCTTTCAGCGGTGACTCACCGTGGTTGGGATGGCTGGGTGTGCATGTGTTTGTGTGCACAAGAAATGCCTCCCCCCCTGTTCCAGAATGAGTCACTGGGGTTGGGGAGGTGGGGGGGGGGGGGGATTCCCCCCCAAAAAGTGAGCACCATGTGTGTTGGCAGTCACTTTTGAAACACTGAACTACGTGTGTCACATTAGATTGTCCTCAGCAACAATGAAAACCACCACTTGCATGTGTGATGTGTGTCGGTCAGTGTTTATGTATGACCATAAACTGTGTATTTTTTTTTTTTGATTTTGATTTTATACACTTTATTAATCCCCGAGGGGAAATTTCTTCCTCTATTGTTTTTTTGTCCCGGAGGTGTACAGAAGGAACTACAACCTGCTACTTTTACTTTCCTTCCACTGCAAGCATTTCTTAACACAGCTTGGAAACGATAAAACTGGTTTTACAGCGACGATAGAAATTCACACTGTGCTGATATTTTAAAAACCACAGCAGTAAAACCGTGGCTGGAGTCCGGAGCAGGTTCACCTCCCATGTTTCTCAGCAGGTTCCCATAAAAATAATTAAACAGTTGTCTTTTCTTCGAACAGATTCCTCGGTTAAGTCTCGTAGCCGTTTCGGAGTTGGCCAGGTGTTAAATGTGTGTTAAAAGGGATTAAAGTAACTCGAGCCAACTCCAAGATTAAGATAACTCGTCCCCGAGTCCTGCAGCAGCACTCAACCATCCAGGATTCAAATATCACACAGAACACATGCTCGCGTGTGCGTGTATACTGTAAGAACTGCTGTGCATGAGGCTAACACTGTAACAACCGTGTTACTGCAAACACAGTTGCGGTAACAGACCACTGATCTGCAGACATGTGCACCAGAACTACAGTCCTACAAACGCACCAGTGGTGGAGGGATGATGATTGTTCCCTGGACTCCTCCCTTCTCTCTCCTCCCCTCTCTGATGCTCTGATAGAAACACACACACACACACACACACACACACACACACACACACACACACACACACACACACACACACACACACACACACACACACACACACACACACACACACACACACACACACACACACACACACACACACACACACACACACACACTGTAAACGCAAAGATCAACTTTGTATGAAGTTCATTGAAGATGTGAGGATGGTTGGAGCAGTTTACTGTGTGCGCTGTCACGGTGTGCAGGACTCACTCTGTGCAGCTCGATGGAGTCGATCCACTGGTGTCGGTGCTCCGGGTCCTGAGCTCTTAAGTACCACACGCTGTCGTTCACGCTGATGTCCAGCCGGCACTCGTCAAACTCATGAGGCTAAAAAAACACACACACACACACATACACACAGAAAAATAAGACAGGGGACACAAAATGAGGTTAATCAGTGTGTGCTTCTGTTAAATGAGGTCAGTTAGAGAACCAAGCTGGTTTTATGTATGTGATGATACACACGCACACACACACCACACACTCACACTCAGTCGTGTGAACTGAACGTTTTCCATTCAGGACAATCTATGCATCTCAGAGGGATGAGAGACAAAGAAGAACTAAGCCACACGGGTTCGGGTTTGTACATACTAATACCAAACCAAAGGTCAACAACAATACAAAACAAAAAAAGTGCAAAAGTGACTTTTTTTCTTTCTTTCATATTTGGGACATGATATATCATGACACAGCAGTGTTAGAGCAGTTGCCTCACAGTGAGAAGTAACTTGAGGCCTGCATGTCAGTTCAGAAAAAGGTCATAATCCAAAAGTCATGAAAAGGCATCCAAAATATCCAAAGTATGTTGTCCAAAATATTCAAAGAAAAGTCATACTATATAGCATGTCGTCCAAAAAGTGAACCAAAATTCATTTTTGTATATGGTATAGAGTATAGAGTATATTGTATAGAGTATATAGTATATTGTATATAATATATAGTATAGAGTATAGAGTATATAATATAGCCAGGGCATGGCGGCTAAGTTTGATGTTTTGCCGTGACACGACACAATTGATGTTTAAGGTCAAACGATGCTCCAAACCTCATGAAACTTGCGTCAGGCACCAACTTTCATGAGTTTTTGAAGATGTTAAAGCCGCCAAAAAAAAACAACACTTTTTTTTTTTTTAAAGAAGAATAAGGAACTGGAATATGACATTTTTCGTCGGAAGACATGTGTATCCACTTTCATGAGTTTTTGAATATGATAAAGCCTCCAAAAAGGCAAATCACTTTTCGTAAGAATAATAATGCACAAGAAAAAAAAAAAAAAAGAATTCCTTGAAAAACAATAGAGCTTTCGCACCATCGGTGCTCGAGCCCTAACAAGATCGAGAAAAAAAATAAAACTGCAAGCGGGAATATGCCGACCCTCACGTGCTGCACGTCGGGGAGCCGGCGGCCCTGACCCGCTGGATCCCCGGCGTGAAGCTGCGAGGGACCGCATATCACTGCTTGCAGTTTTAATTTGATCTGTTCTCATGCATTTAATATATTTTCTATATTTTTAAATGTTCCTTTATATCTGTTTTTATGTCAAACGCTGCATGTAATTATCCTGCTGTAAAGCACTTTGAAATGCATTTCTTGTATGAAAGGTGCTATACAAATAAATTGTATTATTGTTATTATTATTATTATTATTATTATTAATAGAGCATTTACCCATTGAAGAGAAAATCTCCAATGTGAGGCTAAATTTCTCCGAAGGTCTGATCATCATGAGAGATCCCGGGTGAGACTCGGATAATAATCTCCTCTACATTCCTCTGCTGGCCACAACGCAATAAACACATCTGGAACATCTGCTTTAGCATGTTTGTAATACTGTAATCAATCAAATATACGTAAAGATAACGCTGCACTTTGCGTCAGAGAGAAAACAGAAGAGTTTGAAACGAGCTACTGTAGCATGTTTAATTAATGTATTTATCGACTCTTCTGTGACTGAATCAATAACAGCATTCAGAGGGAAAACCTAATTATACTTTATTGATTATTTCTGTCTACCAACTCTATTCAATCCATACAAGATTAACACTGTTTAAACATATTCTGTGAGACGAGCTGAAATCAAACAGGCAAATATAATCATTAAAAGTGATTGCTATCTAATATGTATTTCTACATTTAAAAAAAAAATTATATTCAATATTTTTGCCCTGTACATGTTGCTGTCTGTCTGTCTGTCTGTCTATCTTTCTGTCACACACTGAAATCCAGAGCAGAGAAGCAGCCTGAGCCCGAACATCACCGGACACGGAACATACTTTAGTAATAAACGGCCAACTACAGTGTCTTTAAGAGGGTTTCTGCCGCCTGGTGTCTGAACGACAACAGCTGTTCGACTGAAAACTGAAAACTTCCACATCAGCTTCTCATTCAGTGCTTCCTCTTGACTGGTCGCATGGAGGTGAATCAGACTTCGTGCACAGCAGTGTTTCCTCTTTCCTCCTGAATCAGCATTGCCGCTAACATTAGCATCCTCTCCACTGCCGCTAACATCAGCATCCTCTCCACTGCTGCCAGAGTCAGGTTTTAAAGAAAATCACATTAACGTAAAGCGGGTTGTTATCTTCACTTCACCTGTCCCTCCTCTGCTCCGCTCCATGTGTAAGCCCCGCCCTCTGTGAAACACGCCGGTGTGGGGTCCATGATGTGTTTGGTGTCTTTTGTAAACCAGCCAGCATTTCGACAGGTTTGAGAAGCAAACATTATGTAATAAATAGTTGGGACCTGAACACTGGGTCAGAACCAGTGAACCACAAATACTGTAAAGAAAGTGAAGTGGGAGGAGCCGTAGGAACTGATCTGGTATTTAGTATTTATATAGACTGAAAAGGTTTGATTTATCACTAAAGTGTCTGATCGTTGCAGCAGCTGAATCTCCTCGAACACACAAGTGAATCTGCTCGAAATCTGCATTTTGAAACTTTGAGGTTTTTGATGACATTTCTGCAACATGATCTGTTTCTCTGTGATTTAAACTGTAGCGATACAAGACATAATGCCAAATGTGAAGATACGTTGGAATATTTTGTCAAATTTTTTAAAAGCGTCAACTTTTGAACCAGTAATATTGTGGAGAAGTTCTGGTGGCAGATTTTTGGCACCAGTTAGGAAATGCGAGGAACCGATTCTAGACACGGTACCCGACCTGAGTCGGTGGAAAAGAGGCGTCACAGAGGAGAAGAGAGAAAATAGTCTGACCTTTAATGACAGCAGAATTGGCAGAGACTCTCCCACTGAGCTGACATTAAATGGGTGCCTATAAATTATGTAAATAACAGAAACATTATTTCTGGTTTTTTAGATTAATGGTAGGAGAAACACACCCGTCTGCACTTGTGTAAGATCAACAGCAGTCAGAGAGACAGATGAGAAGAGGAAGCACAAGCAAGGAAGTAAACATGTGTGATGCATCTTTAACCCGGTATCAGTTATCATGAGGACAAAGGATCAGGCGACAACATCTACATCCTCCTTCCCTCTGAAACACAGCTTCAAACTCACTGGTTTATAAATGCAACTACGGCAACCTGCTGACTGGACTACAACTGCCTGCAAACATCTGAGAAAAACACATGAATTAAAATTCAAAGAAGCCATTTTGAAAATCTATTCAAGCAGAAAGAAAATAAAAGAAATTTGAGACAAATGTATTCTTTTCCACAAGCTCCCATACTACTATATATGTGGCACTGCTACTAATACTCCTATATTACACTGAAAACCATGGAAATGCATGAGAATGCACTACGGATCCCATGATAAAATCAATATTTTGATTATTTTCATAGTTTAAAAGAAATAAATCAATAAGGACCCATTTAAAGAGGCAGGAACTCTTCATCTTGCTCTGACAGCTGTGACCTATAATGTACATGTTTAATAACATCTGGGACAGAAAGTAGACTGGGATCATTAAGGGGTGGACTTTGACAAGGAGATGAACTTCATCAATCAATCAGTGTGGAAGTATGTCTCACTGACACACCAGAGGTTTGTGTTGTGGTAATTCAGGGGACTGTGATGTCACCGATATCTTTTCCTGCTGGTGAGAAGTCTCTGACAACTTCTGATGTCTGTCACATGTCTCCCTTTTCATTTGGTTTGTATTTCACGCTCACATCATCAGAGTCCGTCTTTAATACTACTGTCTCATATTTGTGTTCCTTTGTTTGTTTTGCAGAGTTTTCTAACTATATTATCTCATGAGGAAACATGTTGGGGAGGAAAACAGAACAGAAAGGGTGGAAACAACATTTTATGAAATAATATACTGCTGAAAATATCAATCATTTTGTGCCCAAATGTAAATGATGAGGCTGAACAGCTTCACCCTGTCTCTATTCTCCTCCAACATAAACTTCCTACTGAGCTTCAAACAGACTCCCCTTCTGTCCTCTCCCCTCCAGCCTCCTCAGAGCCGGTGTACGTGTCTGCAGTCACAATCTCCACAACTCAATGAACGGGAGCACAAAAAAAAATGACTGCAGAAAAATGGAGGGACCGAAACCAATGCAAACACCGAGAAACCCTGCAAGGCTGCATTAAAATTGGAATGTATTTTACTCCTAATAAACTGTAAAATTATACTCCGACCTTAGGATCTTGTTCCTTCAACAGTATTACTCAGACCTGCTGGCAGGAACTTCTTTCTGGAGACTCTATGAACACCAAAATGGGATTACGGTGTCATCAGAGGAAACTCTTACTCACCGAGTGGTCAAAGTAAAACATAGGGAAAGGGAAGGTGAAACAGAAAGGGTCAAAATAAGAACACACACGCAGAATAAGATATATGTGGCTCTTGACCCGCATTGACATGCAGGAAGGTCACATGCTCTGAGGAAGAGTCACATTTCCTGGCTGAAGACACCTTGCAGATTTCCAATAACTTGACGTCACATGCATCGTTCTAAATGACCCCCATCTGACCTCTTTTCTGTCTCTGTAACCATTTGGAGAGGTTTATTGTGAGCGTCACATCCTGGCTGAAAATAATCCAAACCTACGGCGGATCCGATCTGAAAATAATCCAAACCTACGATGGATCCAGTCTGTACTGATTCCAGTGAGAGATGGATCTACAAGTAGGCCAGTGAGCTTTTATGAACTGACCATGAATCTAAATATGGCGGTGCTGCTTGTCAGCCTTTGCAGGCACAGTTGCAGCAACAGAAGAAGTTACAGTCACATGCAGCAACACCTTGGAATAACATGAGAGAGCCGGCAGTGTGTCAAAGTCAACTGTCACCACATGATGGTTTTCTTTGTTTGTTACCACTTATAATATATCTACTCACATTATTTAAGTCCGAGTTCTCCTGATGTGTGTGACAAACAAGGACTTCACATGATTTCTCTTTAGTCAGATGTGAAACACAAACAGGAAGTGCTGTTATGTGGTCAGCAGTGGGCCTCAGGAGAGGCTTCTCAGTCTGGAGCTAATGAATGCTAACAGGCTAAAAACACCGCTAAAAGGAATTCTTTAGTTTTCCAACTTCTTCAAAATGCGCAAAAGTCAGAAGGTTTATTGATGACAAACGACAGAAACTTCATGTAAACAACCAAACAATCGAGGAGAAAACTGCGAGTGAGCTGAATGTAGAGATCATAGGAACCAGACGTGCATAATAAAGTTTAAAAGTACTTCTGTGAGAAAGGCAGTAACCGTGGATGATGTTCACCAGACACCAGCTGGACCTGTTCCTTATTTACACCCTGGGACTTGGAAGGCACTGAGAGGGGAAGTGACTGCAGCAGAGCACCACATGATGGTTAATATTTACATACGTGCTGGGAATGAATAAAGCTGAACAAATATGGCTCATGGAGAAGGCTGCGTTACGCTGCCTGGGAACAGTAACTGATTCATTTCCCTTGTTACTGTTTGGAGAGAGAGACAGTCGGAGCTTCTGTCAGGTCACGAAACACGACGAAAGGTCAAACATCCCGTCCTAAACACTGGTAACACGTGGACTTCAGTTTTCTCCATTTAGCAGTGTGACAGGATTTTATGAAAAGTCAGATGAGAGTCTCTTCGTCAATTATTCTTCTAACAGTGAGGAGGCGTGTTTCCTAGTCGGTCCTATACAGTGACACGGCACTGTCAGTCTCATGATGAAGTTTCCAGTAAAGTTGACCGCATAACATGCTGTTTTTAAACGAGAACAGTCACCTGACGAGCCGCTTCTCCTCCGGCAAAACTTGGGACACAATCAGGAGTTCTCTGTAAAAATAGGTTATCACCTGCAGTTTGAGAAACTCCGACCCAAAGCTTGTCCTCTGGCCTCCTTAAGAGAAACATGTGACGGGTGCCTGACATCTGAATCACATCTTGTATGTCAGATGCCAAACTTCTCAAAACCATGTGAGAAGCTGAGCGAGGAAGAGAGGGGGCGGGAAGAATGCCCGGGGAAGAACAAGAGATGATCTTTGCTCTTCCGATTCTCAGACTAAATCTAATGGCCTGTTAGAGTTTTAGAAAAATGGAGAGCTTTACACACGGCTCGGCGTAAACGTAGGAGACACATTGATAACAAAACACTGAAACACCTTTCTGTGATCCTGATGAAAGCTTCTCAGTTCACGCAAGAGTCCACAAACGAGCCAAACCGAATCGCATCTTCTACGACGACTGAATAGATTTTATTAGATTAAAACAGCGTGCAAAGTGCGGACAAAGTGTGGACAAAGTGTGGAGTGAAGTGCATTTTAAACAGTAGTGGTGCGTTTGCAATACAAGAGTCAATCCCTCTGGCAAAAGCAGACAAAGCTGTTTGCACAATTCTTCTAAATCGTCAAGATTCTTGAGCTTACCGATCTTTAATGACGAGTCAACAACCCTCCCGGAGCTTAAACGAAACCCTCTTTCACAAACAACAGCCCATTCTCGCGAGATGTTTTACAAAGGGGCCGACGTTGCACAAGTGTAGCAGAATGGTGGAGAAAAGGACGGTGACAGTACTCACAGTAATAACAGCTTTGCTGAGGCAGAGGGAACCCCGGCAGCCGTACTCCGTCTCGTCCTGAGACTTGTAGTAGCTCAGCGTGTTGTTCTTCAGCATGACCCAACGGTCCTGCCAGCCGTGGATGTAGTTAGTCCACTGAAAATAAAAAAAATAAAAAATAAAAAAATCAATCATCAATCGCTTTATAAGATGAGAAACAAGAACACAACCAACACCTATAAAATGAAATATAATATATAATCTCTGAAAAAAATCAGCACCTTACTTCAAAACTTACATTTTCTTGTGACTACTGCTTCAGTTCACTGAGCATGTACTTAAATGGGAAGTTCTGTTCTGTTCTGTTCTGGTATAGTATAGTATGGTATGGTATGGTATGGTATGGTATGGTATGGTATATGGTATGGTATGGTATAGTATGGTATAGTATGGTATGGTATAGTATAGTATGGTATGGTATGGTATGGTATGGTATAGTATAGTATGGTATGGTATAGTATAGTATGGTATGGTATAGTATAGTATGGTATGTTTGGAGCTGCACTTTGTGGTGTTCTATGGAGAGTTGGCCCCTCTCATGTTTAACCTTATTTACATAGCAAATACTGTGCAGTGCAACCTCAACGTGCAGCAACAATACAAGATCTGAACATCTCTGACAGTGTTAACAGTCAAAATGTGACATCAAACATCGAAGGACTGTTACGTTAGACAGATAAAATAAGAGACGGGCCTCCATTTCTCTAGTAGCTCAAGCATGAAACCATACAAAGAATATGGCTAAGCTGAGTTGTTTGCAGTTTAAACCTTAGTCAGGACATGTGGGGCTTTTATGTAAGGTGAAGACTCATTAATCCTCACAAGACTTATGACGTGTATCGGCCTCATAATGATTGAACAGGTGAGCTTTCCTGAATGTGGATCTGCTTAATCTCACAATATGCTTGGTTAGCAGGTCAGCGTGCAATCTGTTTACCGACACCCAGAGCACAGTGAGATTAATACCACATGAGCTTGCCAGCAGCTTAATGACTTAAAACTGCCGTCCGTTGGCCCGAAACAACGGTCTGAGCATTGAGCAGAGGCATATGGCAAAAATAGGTTAGCGAGTCTAGCGGGAGACTTAACGGTCTGTTTACCAAAGAAAAACAGAGCACAGCGACAATAGCTTGCAGGGTTGTTATTCACAAATGTACCAGCAAATGTTTTCCTGCACCTCGCAATGCTGCTGCCAAACCAATATTTACACTGTGACTGGACATCTGGTCTGAACACCATTTGCTCCGTTGGCGGTGTCGTTACAGTAGAAATGGAAATAATAAGGAATAACGTTACAGGCAGGCCTTGTGTACACGTTGCCACGGCAACCAGTTATTCGTGTTGAACCGTATTCAATCTTGCGTACAGCGTGTCGTTACAGGGAGCTAAATCAAACATCTTGAACACTTCAGAAGGACCGGAGAGCTCCAGTAAGCGAGCTGTGGCGTCACGTATCCCGTTTCACGTGTCTCCACGGGGGCTTTCCTCCTGTCTGGCTTCAGAGAGGGGATTACCGCCACTCATATTGCTGCAACGTGTAAATTATTGCTGCACTGGATTTAGGACAATCCTTCCTCCCTCCCCAAAAAAAAAAAAACAAAAAAACAGACATGCCACGATTTGTCATACAAATGACCTCATTTCTAGATGGAAGACAGACAGGCACCTCCCCTGGCAGCCTACACTGACCAAACTAGATAACCTGGATCAAACGTGACTCACCTTACTGAGGACACCGCTGAAGTCGGCGATACCAACGAGATGTCCAGGCTCCTCTCTCGGCTCCAGATCCTCCTCAGACCCGGAGGAGTTCCAGCTCTGGTTGTCTGACATTTTTCTTTATTATTATTATTTTTTTAATGATTTGTCTATCGCTCGATACAAAAAAAACCAATGGGGCATATATGACACACAGATTATTTATAAACTGACGGTATTATCCGAGCTGCCCGGACATGAGTGACAAAGCAATAAGGAGCAACAGTTCACGGAGTCATGGTGGTGTTGTTGTTATCGATGGGGGTAATAGCTCCGAGTGGAAGAGGAGTTAACCCAGATGGCTGAGCGCTTGACTGGATCGATGGCTGACTCCCAATATATAGACAACAGTAGTTAGCTGATGAGGCTGCCGCACATTCAGCGGTCAAACGGTCCAGGTGAACGTTAGCGGAGAGCCCGTACGTTAGCTGTCAACTCCGCTCATCCGCCCCTTTTTATTCTCCGTACGGTGAGTCCCAGAAGCCGCGGAAGGGGAGAAAAAGAAAGAAAAAAGGATGAAATGCCGATAAATGTATTCAGGCTCAGCTCCAGCGGTCCCAGGTAATCCGTCCAGGGGAGAGGGGCCGGCTTCAGAGAGACGCTGTGGCCGAGGCGGTGTTTGTTTTGCTCCGTGGACTGGTGACAGCTCTCCGGCTCATCGCCATGTTCATCTGACGTCTCGAGCTTCCTCTACCTCTCGGAGGCTGCTCGAGCGCGTGTTCCAACTTGTGTGCTGCGCAGGGGCGCTGGCTCGTGTGACGTCAGCAAATCCATTCCTGGATCGGAAACAGGCTCCTCCCCCTGTTTACTGTACTGAAAATAGACTTGAGGAGTACTGAGAAGAAGATACACTGAGGAGTACTATACAATCAAGTGAAGAGCACTAGAATATACACTGAGGAGTACTATAAAATCAAGTGAAGAGCACTAGAATATACACTGAGGAGTACTAGAAAATAAAGTGAGGAGGACTAGAAAATAAAGTGAAGAGGACTATAAGATACACTGAGGAGTACTATAAAATCAAGTGAAAAGCACTAGAATATACACTGAGGAGTACTATAAAATAAAGTGAGGAGGACTAGAACATTCACTGAGGAGTACTGCAAAATAAAGTGAAGAGGACTAGAATATACACTGAGGAGTGCTACAAAATAAAGTGAGGAGGACTAGAACATTCACTGACGAGTACTACAAAATAAAGTGAAGAGGACTAGACTATACAGAGGAGTACCACAAAATAAAGTGAGGAGGACTAGAAAATAAAGTGAAGAGGACGAGAATATACAATGAGGACAGCTGCAATAATAGATTTAGGAATACAATATAATACATTGAGGAGTACAAGATAGTAAACTCATGGACAGGAACTGGGAAACAGACCACCAGAAAATAGACTTACTGAGGAGTACAATAAAGTAGATTACAGAAGTGCATTACTCTAAATAACTAAATGCAACTATTTTCATAATTTAGTTTAAACACTTGATTAGATCATGTTTACAACAACTTTCTCATCAAAGCATTAACATTCTCAGCTCAGTATGCAGCAGATTCTGTTTCATGGATGATTTAACTGTGAAGAAAATATTTGCCATGACTTTATAGACTCCCTGTTTTTTGGCATAAATTTAAGAATAACTAATAATTAATACAGTACAACTCAATTATACCATTTGAGTTTGAAGTCAGGGCATTTCCTCCTTATATCTCAGCCTTGTTTTATTCCTTTTTGTAAATTAGATTAAATTCTGGCACACTTTTTCTTACATCATGGTAATTAATGAGTCTTAAGCCCCTGAAACTTTGGTTTAAAATCTCAAATCTATCATTTACAACACTATAAAATGTAACTTTCATGAATAAATAAGCAACAATCAGTGTTAATGTCAGGAAAAATGATCCTGTTAACACCTAAAAAGTTTGGTAAATCACTGTAGGAAGTATGTTTTAGTAAATGACTGTATATGATAGGGAAATTAAATGACCTCTTCTTTATTATGTTGTTTGTAAGGCCTGTCCAATGGAGCCTTAACATGTGCACATAAACATGTGAGGTATTAGAGGGTGCCATTTGTTGCACAAAGATATATTATCCATGCAGTGAAATGTTTATTTAAAAATACAGTATATGACCATGATGTACACGTTTACAGCTACAATACTGAGCTTTTACCTGCCACATGTGCATGTCTGTCATTTTCTGAAGGGAAGAAAATTTGTCTAAAAATAATAAAATCTTTAAATATGAGATTCCATCAAATTCCATAAAATATATAAACAGTAAAATCCGGCATTTAAAAAAAATAATAATAATTTTGTTTTGTTTAATTTCACGTCTGAGTTTAAGATATCAGTGGATTTACTTTAATTATAAAAAATTACTGCATTATCAAGTTACTGTGCTTAGAATAATTAAAATATAGTTTAATAGTTTCCCTAATTTCATGAGATAAGAAGCCTGACACAATAAATTATACAATGGGGGGAAAATATAAATCATTATGCTGTACAGTAATCCCAGTTTATCACTTATTTAACGTTATAATTCAAAGTGACATAATACATTCATTCATGGAGAACCTTCCCTCCTCATCTCCTTGACTTAAGCCTGTACACGGCCTGTACATGAGTCATGTGATAATCCTGAGGTGATTTAGCTCATACACAAACACACACCTCTCACGCTGTCAAACACACCGTGTCTTGTGAAATATGTAACACCCATGTTTCAGTGAATAAGAGAGGAGAGGAAGAGGAGAGCTTTCAGTCACTGGTTTTGTGAGTCTAATGCATTTCCATGAAACCATGAGACCTCGAAACGAAGAAACCTCAAGACTTCTATTAGCAGCACAATCAGACTCTTCTATTGAAGGGAAAAGTGTGTGGCGAGAAGCTGTGTTTTCAGACAATTAGCAGCCATGATATCACATCCATCATAACATAGAGCATGCAATAATTTAAGCCATACTTTATTTGTAATGTACACAAGGAATTTATTGTTTTATTATTGTCTATTTGACTGGTATCTTTCTTGTCAAAAGCATTTATTTACATTATTTCAGGTGAGAAGAACCATTTGTATATTAGTGTGATTATAGACTGTTTTGATAGCAGAAAAAGTGCTCTGAAAACAAGATGAGGCCCCTATCTCTCCGACTTTACAAGTGAAATCAGTTCTAGTCTCGCCCTGCAGCCTATTTTTTCATTTCACATTAAGTCCGTGAAAATCCTGACATTCACTACGGCAACGTGGTCGTTCTGTCTGGGGAAGGGCTCTCAGATAACCTGTTATTTGACTGGAGAGGATTTAATCAGCTGATTTAATCACGGTGACATACAAATTGTCCCTGACTTAGTGGGTGTGTGATTCATTTAGAGGGCCACGAGTCAAGGACCATGACTCAGGCCGGGCTGATCAGGCAGTAATGTGATTAAATCACATCCTCTTTCGAGCTGCATATTCCTTATGGGTCAGCAGCTTTGTGTGGGTAGGAGGGAAGGAAGCAGCTGGTCCATCAGCGTGGATTATTTTACTTCATGAACACTTCCTCAGGGGCAGGAAGATGAAAGCTCAACAGTGTAAGACGTTGGCTGTGAAATAACTGCAAACTGGTTGTAGTTTTCTTTACTTCAGACATTTATTTAAGTCTTAGTTTGCAATAAAAGATATTTATTTGTAGTTGCATGTGGAAGTGAAGGCTGAGCAGCCAGGAAGGCCAGTTTTTAGGAAAACCTTGCATAAGAAACCTGCCAGCAGGTTGGACCAGAGCAGGACCTGCCTCATGCGCCCTCTGGTGGTGGCCTGTGCTGTTACACACATACTGTAAACAATAATAAAGTACTCTGTGTGTGTGTGGTTTCATCTCATAAAAGTGCATCCTCTTTGACACTGATGCAGACACCACGACATCCAACACATGACGACTTGGAAAGAGTCTCTAGCAAACCGAGAGGAAATGTTAAAATGTTTACAGGCTGCACATGTCAGACTCGCGTGAGACAGAAAAGCAGTCTTTAAACCTCGTTTATTGCTGCTGTTTCTGACAGGATGAACTACTCAGAGAGGAAGAGGTCTGCAGAGAGCATATTTATCAAATAAATGCAGTCATCCCAACACATTAGTTTTTTACTGTTAGTGCTCTTTAGTAATTTCCCATTCACAAATTGGATATAAGTGTCTTGAAAGCTGCAAGCCGCAAATAAAATCAAAGAAGTTTAAAAGTATCTTCACTCGAGCTAGGCTTCAATTACGTGAACACTTAACTGCAGATAGATTTGATTAAAAAAAAAATGTTGGGTCAGCCTTAATATGATCTGTTTATGAAGCCCATACAGGAAGTAGAGGTTGGATGGGTGCTGTAGCACATCCTGGTGGGAGGTAGAGGAACTGCAAGTCTACATAAATAAAATGAAAAAAAAAAGGTTTTATTACATTTTTACTCGTGTTCATATCATTTTCTTATAATATTTAGATGTCATTAAGTGGTTAATAGTAAATCTTATTTTCAAAACTTTCGGTCCGGTGGGAGTAACGTTTAGGGTCAGACCAAAGTGTCACTTGACCTAACAACAAAACAGGCACGACTGCGAAGAAAATGGCGTCCTTAAAGCGAAGTTCGGATTTGTTTCGGGAAGCTGTCAAAGAAGGTAAAAACACCAGCGGATCAGAATCAACAGATTACTGCAGAACCTGCACGACGAAAGACGAAAACGCCTCGGTGAAGTGTTACATTGGTACTGACCAGGCCAGGCTAACTGGTGGGTTAAGAGAGATCAATAAATTGTCACATGTTGCTGAGCTGCAGCTCAAATTAATCAATAGTTTATGGGAGGAATTTGGAGGGAAATACTCTCTCTACTTTTAAGGTTAGACTGGAAACTTTCCATCTTGATAAATCATGTGGTTAAAAGGCCTGCTGCTTCAGGCCTGAGATGTTACTTCTTTTTTTTCTTTTTTTTTTTCTTTTTACGCTGATGTTTTTAAAGTGTTTTTTTGTGGTTTCGTTTCCTTCCTGTGTGTGTTTTTTTTTTAGTGACTATTAAGTGTTTTGAACTGTTGTCTCCTCTTAAAGTTCCTCTGTTCCCCCCTTAAAAGACAGAAAATGACCCACGTCAGGCCTCTAATGGTAGAAGGCATAAAAAATACAACAAAATACACACGATATGAAAGTAGAACATGCACAGGTTGCCAACTTGCATACTAAATTTCCCCACTGCAGGATTAATCAAGTCTTATCTTATAAGCTTACTACTATAAATCTGGCTTTCATAGCAGTCAGTGCACAGCTGCTGCTCAATAATGTGTGCATATAACTTTGTATATTCATGCCTGTTTTGCATGCAAATAGCTGTTGGTAGTTGCTTCTTTTTAAAAATTTTTTTTTTTTATCACCAATGTTTATGTGTGTGTGTGTGTGTGTGTGTGTGTGTGTGTGTGTGTGTGTGTGTGTGTGTGTGTTTATGGAGTGTTGTCTCTGTTGGACTGGAATGATATACTGTCAGTCTGCTGCTAATAAATAGGACCGCAGTGAAGTTCAGACTCCACTAGCCATTACCACCAAGAAGCAGCTATATGCCTATTCCCAGTAAAAACCAGTAGGAGGCAGTGTGGTATTTTGGTTAAATAGATTAACAAGTAAATGTGCCTTTATCACTCTTCAGAGCATTTAAGTTCCTACTACAAGATGCAATGACACTTATAAATTGTTTCCAGTTCAATCTGCAAGTTATAGGCGGTTATGTCCAAACTTTGAGTCTCTACTGAAGAACTGCACGTTGAGCCTGCCGTTCTTTTGGGATTCATATCGTAGCTTCTACTTCAAACATCCGTTCATCACAACATTGGTATTTTTCTTGTTTGTTGGATGTGGTTGAGGTTTAACAAAGTCTGCGAGCCTTCACTGTGATCGCTCAATGCAACAGATTCTGCCCAGTGCAACGGACATAGTTTTGGATGTGCATATTCAGATATAATGTGCATGCAATAAGAAAACCCAAAGAACAACAAAAGGAGTGACTGCAGCCATCAGCATTTTCATAATAATTACACACTTAGAATGAATATCTGCAGCTGGAGTCAGCAGAAAATAACTACAAAAATCTTATTTTTTGAGTATTTTGCTAATAATGTAACTGTAAACTTATTTAATTTTAACTACTCTCAATGCCACTAGAATTTGGTAACCACCATTTATGACTGAATCCCATTTAAAGTCTGGTTAAAAAAAAAAAAAACCCCGCCTGGTGGTTAATCATTAAGGGTTTAATGCAAAAACTCAGGGCTGTGTGGGATCAGATTTCATCGATAGTAGAACAAACACACTCCACCAAATCTGGATTCAAATGTTTGACAAATATAAATGGAGAAATAGAGAAATTTCTTAATTGAAATAATCAGAACTGTTCTAACTTTGTCAGAAAAGTGTGCGTTCATAAAAGTCTATCGTGGATAGAAAAAGTATTAACTTAATGCTGTCCTCGGCTCCCAAAGAGACACAAAACAACCACAAAAAACTATAATAAATAAGTGCAGTGAGCATGGTTTGTGATTGCTGTGTGTCTCTTTCAGTCTTGAAGTCGTCATGAAGATGTGGGGCCTTCACATATCTGTGCCCCGAGGCCTGTTGTTCCATCATCCGGCCGTGTGTGTGTGTGTGTGTGTGTGTGTGTGTGTGTGTGTGTACACACATGACACACACTCTTAATCTTTCACACCTGCGGTCCCTTGTTTAAGTACTTTGTCATGCTACACTTGCGACACTATTTCCATAATTGATTTACAGAATCCAACTTGTCTGGTGGAAGAGAGGACACACAGCCACTGAACTGTGGGAAGCTTCATAATGGAGACACCACATCACAGCAGCCGTAATAAGCTCGGCCATCTTAAAACTGTTTCGCATGAGGACCTTGATGACTGGAGAAGAAGTGGAGGTTCTTATTTACCACATACCGCCCCCTCTTTTAGACCCATTTACAGTTCAGTGCTGTCAAAGATGGGAAACTTCACAGAAATGCAAAATTCAAAAAGATGAAAACCTTTCAAGAAAAAAAATACTTCCATTTTAATGAATGTGCGGGCAGCTCTATCAGACTATATCTTTTAAAATATGGCAGTACTCCAGCAGGTTAACTGTTCCAGGCAGTGCCAGTGACTGATCTGACTTCTCTTCTCCACCAACATTCACCACTCTGGTCTCCCACATCTAACATCACAGTGGAGAGAGTGAGCGTCCCTCCAGCTGCAGCAGAACCAGTGTGGACTGGACTCCTCAGCTCGTCCGGAGGCAGTACAGCGGCGGAAGCTCCACCTCACAGGGAACTCCTCAAAAATACAACGTATGTCCCGAAACCCCCTTTTAGTATTGAATGTTTTGTTATCAGATGAACTGATTATGTGCGGATGGTATTTATTCTGTGAATGTAGCTCAGAAGCCCATCAGCCTCTTCCTGGTTTCAAGCTATGGCCAGTTTGTTTTTGTCCATGTTTTCTCGTAATCGTAAGAAAACAGCATGCATATCATGAATCATGTGGTTACAGTCCATCTTAGTGGTGCATTAAATTATATACAGTATATATATATTTTTTAGAATGAAATAGTAAGAATATGTTAAAAGTTACAAATTACTTAACTTTTTGACTTTCAGATTTGTTAAATAGTTGAAATATACATCGAACAGTCATAACATTTAAAACCACTGACGGGTGAGGATTGTAATGTTCAGTTGTTCCTCAATTGGTCTGTCTGCTGAAACGTAGTTGTGCTGTATAGCTTCCTTGTATGTATCTTACTTTACAATGTAAACCTTCATTATGACTGAGTTAGGTCTTTGATGTTCACTTATCCATATCAAGCACTTTTATGATGGAAACTAAGATTATTTCTGCCAAAGGGGGCAATGTTAGCATCTCATGCCAAGGGTACATTTACTTTTCCCACAGAGGAATAGTACATCTATTAATATTTTATATTGAGTAAATGATTAAAAACACTGTGTTTTTCCCACGTTTAAGTATTTCAAGCCAACTATTTTCATGATTATACTTTCCCACAGTATGGTCCTTGTTGCTTTAAACGTAACACCAAAGGAGCAGCATGTGTTTCATGTTAAAACTTCACTGTCTCAGATATGTTTCAGGCCTGTATACTGTAAGCTCAGGGGATGCAGTATGTCTGGGTGTACCACTGAGCACTGAGATGGAGCAACATAAAAAAAAAAAAAAAAACGGAGTGCATTTCTTACCCCCACCCCCGCGCCTGTTGTAAAGACAGCAGAGCAGAACGGCGGCGAGCAGCAGCCTGAAATATAGCTCATTTGTCAGTGACACGGGAACGCTTTGACCTTCTTGCGACAGGCGGGCTCTGTCGAGTCAGCGCTTTCTCTTTTCTCGTCGAATTACAGTCGTCATCCGCATGAGTGAGAACGCCTCCCCCTCCCCACACACACACACACACACACACACACACACACACACACACACACACACACACACACACACACACACACACACACACACACTGCCACCATCCACGGGAGAAAAGCCCTGCGCACGACAAGGAGTAGCCTATAAATCGACAAGCAGGTGGTGTGGGAAGAATAATATTTAATACGGATGTAACTGAGGAAGAAACACAAAACGGGCTGGTCTCGACCAGGTTTAAAACGTCCCTTTAAACTCCTCCAAAACTGGACTGTTGCGTCGATGAAGGCGTTAACATTTAGTACGGAGGTGTTCAGGATGATTTAATAAGGAGTAGGACCACCTTTTGTCTAAATTTAGGGAAGCAAAAAAAGTCCTACATAAGATTGCGAATTCAGAAGATGTGGACAGCTGTCCTGCCTTTTGAGAACAAAGTGTTTGTGACGATGTGAATGCAAGAATTGTCATTTTGAAATATTGAAACATCCTGTAGCTGCTTCTGTAATATTAGTTCATATTCAGGCTGCTGTTTGACCAATCAGAGGCAGAAACCTGCTGACTGAATGCTGCACAATTCAGCTTGCAACCTACTGGTTTGGCTGCGACTACCAAAGAAGCCGTGAAGCCCTCCTGTTTACGACCTTGATTGAAACGATATACATGATTTCAATGAATAGTAGATGTTTATAGTGTGGGAAGAGAGAATCGGGTTTAATTCAGAGGCCTGAAACATAACATATTGACCCTGAAAGGATTTTACAGGAGGAAATGGATACGACTGAAATCCTTCCTCTAATTAACGAGCAGTATGCCATACACATAAGAGAACATTTGTCAGGTTGACTAATGTAAAAAATGCTTTGAATTTGTTTCTCAAAATTCTATACCTCATCCAAAGATAAACTCATTTTTTGCCGCTGAAGGTCGAAGGTCACTGTGACCTCACAAAACACTTTATTTGTGGCCAATAGTCAAGAATTAATCCGCTAATAAAGACAACATGTCACGCAAACGTCTAACGGGATAAAATGATGACCGTGAGCGCGTTTCACATTTGGTCCGGTTCTGAATTGGTGACAGTTCAGAGATCTTCTGTGTTGTCGGGTTGAAGATGTGTGCGAAGCATCAGCGTTTTTAGAATCTGTAGCTTCTTTGAAGCCAACATCCATATTTGAGGCATCGTCTGCTGTCATGGCAACAACTTCGCGTAATTCTAGTTTCCCCCTCTTAAAGTTTTTTGTTGTCGTCGTTAGAAAGAAGAGAGTTGTGTAGTTTTTCCTTCTCTGAATTGAGGGGCTAAAGGTGGAGGGTGTCGCATCGTCGGACTGTAAAGCTCTTTGAGAAAATTGTCAGGTTTTTGGCTTCATAACTAAAATGGAAATGATCTTACATGCTCTCACTTTTGTCATTTATCTTTTTACTAAACTCGGTAGTTCGCGACGTTTAGTTTGTGTTTGTGTACAGTTTCTGTAAGCGTTTATGTAAATACGTAAAGCATAGCCGCGTTCACTGAGAGACGGGGCTGCTTAGATAACGAAAGCCAGCTGTGTAAAGTACATGTGCTTTGAGTCTGTGTTACTCTGATCCGGGACGATGAATAAACAACCAGCAGGCTACACTAACGCGCCGTCCTCAGACAGGAGGCTCTTCCTTCTCTGTTCCTGCTGGTTTCCAGGGTTTGTGCGATATTTAGAAACGGTCAAATGTCACCCGGTGAGGCTCCTGTGTAATCACTGCCGCTGATCTCGTCATTTATTTACAGAACATGTTTTATTTGTATTATTCAACTCGAGCTGAAAAGTGTGGCGCCGGAATAAACCAAATAACACGCGCAGAGGCTTGTACGCTTACGCCTTTATTTTGTGTGTACAGTCGACCTTTTCGCTGCACACATAAGGAAATCACCAGTGTTGCTACATTAATGATAGGTAGGTAGGTAGGTAGGTAGGTAGGCTCTGCTGCACTCTAGTGTCAGAGTCGGTCAGGAAATGTAAAGCATCCATTTTTAATATCATTAATTATTGCTTTATTCTATAGTTACATTTTCTTTTCTTTTTTTTAATTTTTAAATGACACTTTAACAGGTTTTTAATGTTCCTTTATATCTGTTTTCATGTGAAACACTGCATTTCATTTTCTTGCTGTAAAGCACTTTTAAGCTGCATTTCTTGTTAGAAAGGTGCTATATAAATAAAGTTTATTATTGCTATTATTATGATTATTATTATTATTATTATTATTATTATAACATGTCCAAACATCTACTGTTAGAGAGGCCGAGTGTGACAGACGCTCGGTCTCTGTCCGTGGTGCTGAATTGTCAGAGCAATAAAAGCACAGGTGGAACAAATAACATTAACAGTTGCTCCGTTTCCTTTTAAATGTGTTGAGCAATCCTGAGTGAGACGTCATGCTCAGTTCGAGGGCTTCGTGAAAACAGATCCGGTCCGCTGCTGCTTCTTCTTCTTCTTCGTCTTCTGCTGTGACACAACAAAATGTCGAGTGTAAAAAAAAAAAAAAAGGTCTGTTGGCTAATAATGGCACCGCTGGCTGGAAGAACCGTGACAATATTAAACAATCTTCACTGTTCCATCAATTTGAAAGCAAGATGATCAATACCGCTCTTGAGTTTGTGTTTAAATATGAAGCTGCATTCAGCTCTGTACAAACAGTGAATAACTGGAGCTCCGTCCAAGAACATCCACCCATCGACACTCGCAAAGCTCATTAGACTTTATATTTTGTTTTGTACAACTGTAAAAACAACAGGATGTGGCTTTGATTTGTAGCTTGTTAGATAATGTGGAGTTTTATGGAAATTATAAGAAGTAGAAGAACTTGTTATTCTCCATTACAGAGAGATAATAGCATCTCCATTTAAAAATGAATGTTCAAAAGCAATAAATCATTTAAAAGGTTTGGATCATATCATGTTTATCCAAGGCTCACCAGGCCACTAAGTAATTAGTTTACTGGCTTAAACGTTACAGTTAAAAAAAAACAACAACACCAAAATAACTTTAAATAATTCAAAAGGGGAATGCATGAGCGAGCCTGGAATTATTTATGAGTGTGGTTTAATGTGCCACAGCGGGAGTACAGCTTACATAAGATGGAGCGCTGCTGTAAACACCAGCTAGGTGCACCTCACTCATTTTGTATTCTGCTGAAAGACTTAACTGTAGATCTGAGAACAACAGTGTTCTCACTGTCTCCTCGACACCGGCTGACAATATTAATAAGAGCAGCTCTTCCACATGTCTGTGTGTACTTATCGACGGCACACTGGTGTCGAGGAAACTCTGTGTGGAATTTATTGGAACGATGATTTGTATTTTTTTTTTTTTTTCACTCCCCATTCACTCTGACCGTTCACTGAGTCATCCACAGGAGTGTTTGATGCCTCTTAACCTTCAGGAGACTGCTGGTAGTTTTATAAGAGAAGGACGTCTGAGATGGAGCTGCTGAAATGAGTTTAGAAGTCTGCTTTATAGATCTTCAGTTCAGTCAGACAGAAAAAAAAAAGAAAAAAAGGAAAATAAGATGATTCATAGGAAAAAACGAGACCCACATCTTTTTTTTTTTTTTTTTTTTTTTTGTCAATGCTGCATGTTGATGTAGAGAGTGTGCGTGTGCGTGCGTTTGCGTTTGCGTTTAGGAGTGATTGAGGTTGTCTCCGACTGTGTGCCAGCGTTCACTCCGAAAAATACTGGAAGATACGATTCCTCAGTCCACAGATAGACCTTTTCACTTCTAATCTTAATTAAATAGAAGACCAAGACAAATAGCCCGAGGCCATAAGTGGACAGTTACTACAATGCCGCGCTGGATTGTTACCAGGATGGTCATAAATCCATAAATCCAGTTACTGTTTACAGCCGGGTTTCAGGATAACTGCCTTCGCTATCCGATAGTGTGTGTCCGAGGAACGTGTGAGGAAAGCTGAAATCCTGCCTTGCGGTGCTGCGTCTGCTTTTCTTCCCAGTCTAAAACACGTTTTATACATCATCGTATAGCATCACATTTTCATTTTTACATTTTTCGACCCAGTTTTATGAATGACCTATTTTTGTGCCTTCAATAATTAATGTGGGCGACGTATTTTAACTCCTGAGAAAAATATCTCTCTCTTCAGCTGCTAAACGCTCCACTGTGATCACTAGCTTGAAGCTCGTTTGGTGAATTTATCAAAGTGCTTCTTGTTGAAAATGTCAAACTTTGGTTTGTGCGCTGACGTTTTGAACTGTCCAGTCTGGCATTGTGGCCGTCGCCATCTTGATTTTTTGGAGCCATAATTGACCATATTTGGATGACCTTAGCTAATGACACTATAATGACTTGTGGGAAAATAATTACTGACTTTTTATTTCAGGAGAGAAGTTGATGCTTTTTGAATGGGAGTTTATGGAGCTGGAGGCTTTTTGGAGCCAACCTCTAGTGGCACTTGGTGGTATTGCAGCTTAAGACACTTCTGCGTCGGCCTAATTTTTCAGACTCGGAAGCTACAAACACTTTTTTATACAGTCTGTGGAGAAGTTGATGCTTTTCGGATGGAAGTCTATTAGAGCCAGAGTTTATTTTTTTATTTTTTACTTTCTTCTTGTGCCAGCCCCTAGCGGCCATAAGTGTTACTGCACTTTAAGACATTTCTGTATTGGCTTCTCTTCGAAAAAAAAACAACCCTTCTCTTCTCCATGTGAAAACAAGATAGATTTGAATGGAGAGACAAAAACCAAAACCCCTAAAACGCTGAGAAGATTAGGTGATAATTAGGTGATAATTTTCAGTGTTTATGAATACAAACGAATGTCACAGTTCTCATTTATTACTTCATTCGGAGCCAGCTGCACACACCTGACCGTCGCCACCCATCCTGAATACCGTCCTGAATACATTTCCAGTATATTTTTTGACCTTTATTTAACCAGGTAGAATCAATTGAGAACCAATTCTCATTTACAATGATGACCTGTCATTTTGATTTTTGTTAGACCTGAAGTGCATGTTTTTGGATGATGGGAGGAAGCCAGAGAACCCGGAGAGAACCCACGCAAGCACAGGGAGAACATGCAAACTCCGCACAGAAAGGCCCAGGACCGGATTTGAACCCAGAACCTTTTTGCTGTGAGGCGACAGTGCTAACCACTGCACCACCGTGCCATCGGTCGCTCTCGGTTCACCTTTGCCAAATTTTTGACGTATTCTACTAGAAGTATTCTACTTGTTTCTGCACATTGTTTGTGCGCCAACTTTGACTTTAACTCCACTTTCCTGTCCTTGGATTGTTTTTCTGGGTCTATTAGACAACTGAACTGTCACTGCGACACCTTTTCTCATTCACGCGATCTAGATGTTATTTAAAAATATCTCCTTATCTATTAAATAATGCATGCAGCATTTGTTATTTTCCAAGTTTTCTCTCCAAAAATGGGACATGAATCCAGATAATAATTATTTCAGAGAAAGGTGGCCAAAACTGATGAGATATTTAAGTTAAGATGGTGGATGGTGAAATGGCTTTTCTATAATAAGGATGGAGATGGATGGGATGCCTCTATTAGTGTCTTTGTTTCCAGTACTCTGTCTGAGGGTGAAAATGAAGGTCTGGAAGATGATGCTCGGACAGTAATGGCTGCAGTGGCTTCTGGAGCTCATTATCTGCACACTAACTACAGCAAAAGAAGCCCTAATGAATACGCCGAGCCGGTGAGCAAACCGACAGGACGAAGCCGCGTCCTCTCCTCGCAAAATAATGGCCGCTTGTTAAGGAAGTAATTAAGAGAGGGAATCATTTATGAGTTGAACCCGTCAGCTCTAACGACATGAGAGATCCGAGCCGAGGACGTACCGTCGCAGCCACATTCACTATCCGAGGACTTCCCAGCTGTGAGTCGCACGCTGTTTTATTGATGTGTGACACATGCAGGAGTGGGAGGGAAAGCCGTCTTGGAGGCTCATCTGCTTGTTGTTGTTGTTGTTTTTTTAAGAAGGATCCTCAGCTTAATGCAAATCAGCTCTGATCAATGACTGAAGAAATGATGACACAAAACAAAATCGGCTCACCACAGATCCATCTTTTTCCTCTGCACATATGAGCAAACCTCCTGCCGCAGGATCTCAGCAGCACTTTGAAATCTTTGAAGGGTTCATGGCGACATTTGGTGCTGAATAAGTGCACAGTCAAACACTTCTATCTGCACTTTTACACATTTAAAATAAATAAATAACAGAATTCAAAATGCAAGTCATTTTAACCAATGCAGTTGTTAAAACAATGTCAAAAAATATATTCTTTATTTTAAGAAGGTTTAATATAAACTGCGTTTAAAAAGAGACAAGGTATGTGATGATGCTGCCTCTGCTGATGAAGGACACTGTAAGTGCAGCCCTGTTGTGAAGTGACTAGGAGACCACGTAGAAACAGCCCAGCTGCTACTTGTGCATATAGATCACGTATCTCTTCCATTTCCAGCCCGAACACACCTTTCAGCTTTGAGGGCACCCCTGGCTCGCTGCCTTTGGGAGAACTTTCGAACTACTGCGGTGACCTCGAGCTGTTGCTAGCTGGCTGCGTTTTAGCCAAAAAAAACCGCTCCTGTGAGAACAGGTGGAAAAACAAAAGAGCAAAAAATGAACAGTGCATGCAGGTTTAATGGGAACGTGGCCATAGTTTTTATGATGCGGAAATCACGGCCGAGTTTCTGTCGGTGTCTTCGCTGCCAATAATGATGCTTCCAAAAACTAAAAGGAGTGTTCAAACTGTGTTTTTACCCCCAAATCCCATGTTGAAAGCCTCAGGTGAGCTACCATGTATTTCTGTTGATAAATTATGATTAAGGCACACAACCTTTTCGCATTGTGAAAATAATTAGACCGTGGTAGGAGATCAAAGTGTGGGGCCATCCGCACAAATATGAGCTTCAACTTTCTCTCACTGATGCTGGACACCAAAAATCAAGTTAAAACTGCACTCTACATTTAAAGTAGCTACTTATTGTGACCAGTCCAAAGCACACCTGTGCAACAATTATCTTCCTGAAATAATCTTCCTGTGTCACACCTGTCATGTGGGTGGATTATGTTCACCGACACGGATTCAAACACATTTTTGCAGAACATATGAGAGAAATAAACCTTTCATTTGCATAGAAAAAGTCTTACTTTAAACTATGAAAAACCATGAAAAATTGGAGCAAAGACAAAGTGATATGTTAATATTTTTGTTGAGTATATTTTAGCTGTTTTACAATATGGGGAATTATTAAAAACCAGTTGGGGTAAAACTTGATTGAACGACCCAAAGCTACTAGTAGAGCTTCACGCGAGCAGCAGCGAAGACCATTAAACCATCAAATCTTTCCCTGTTTTGGATGTTTTTTGTGTGTTTGTTTTTCCGTAGATGATCTCTGAGAGAAGGAGACAAATCCTCGATGGACTTACTGTGGTTGAGCAGTGGAGCGTCTCACCAGTCGGGGCGATGGATTCAGTCCACTTCGTCTCCAGGTAAGCACTGAGACTTCACCACACTCCAGTTCACAGGAAAAACACACTTTTAAGTAGATGAACAGTTGCTTTATTTAATTCGGTTTATTATTTTCTCAGAGCTCTGAATTCTCTTATTATTTTGAATATTTTTCCCAACTTGGGTTGGTTGTGGGGCAACGAGAAGACATTAAGTTTCATAAAAGACAGAATACAGAAAAAAAACCAATTGTCAAAATGTCTATTCGTACTAAAGAAGTTTTTATTTAAATTTTTGAGTATTGTTGTGGATCTTTAACTTTTTAAACTCTGTTTTTTTTTTTGTGTACAATATCACTTGTGTAGCCACTGAATACAAATTTATGGGGATCTAGAAATAGTCAGGCGGACGGCGTTTTCAGGTACACAATGTTAGCTCAATTAGCCACTTGCTAGCAAGCTGTTAACTGCTGATAAATGCTGACACCTGTTAATTCTGCAGGCTAAATCAGTGCTTGGTGGCTAAAAATGAGAAACCTGCTTTAATCGGCCTCTGCTACAAAAACACTCCTATGAATTTTCATCAGTAAATCTGCAGTGTTATAATTATAAAGTGCATCATGAGCCATGAGCCATGTAACATGTAGAAACAACAGGAGACAGTGGAAGTTCGTCTGACATCAGTTCACTCTGCTGTCATTTTTCTCTCGTTCATTTGTGCGGTGACGGTCGGGGCTGCTGTGTGCTAATGACTCTCTTATTGACCGTGCGCCTCCGCTGCCCTCTTCAATGATGACCGTGTTGTTTTTAAACCCACCTCTGAGCTGAGTCACTGTGGCAGCAGATGAAATAAAATGTCTGTGACACTCAGCAGGAAGTTGGTCAGTGACGGCAGTAAAAGATCACCGCTAGCCGCTGTTGGTCTCGTGTTCCTCGGAGCTGCTGCCGCACGACATTGGCGGACCGTGAGGTCGTTACAGGAGGCCCGAATAACATCGTAATAGGATTACTGCTGTCATCGACAGTTATTCCTGGAAGGCTCTGCGCTCCGATACTGGACCGTGGGCTTTGATTCTATTAAATACACGCGTGATATTCACACGCCGTGACTATAATCCCTTTAGAAAGGGGATGCTTGTAAAGGATCGACGAGCGCCCTCCGTCTCCACCTGCTTCCACTCCTCACGCTAGATATCGCTGTTCTCCACCCGTCCGCTGATCGATGCCCGTAGTCTTCTTTCACCCTTGCCGAGGTTCCATCGTGTCGCCTCGTGTCTCCCCCGGACGATAAATCAAACGTCAAACCCGGCGAGGAGCGCTCGATACTTCACCCCCCGAGGTGTGCAGCCGACCTGACCGAGCTCTCCTCGGTGTTATCGAGCCTTCAAACTTCTTCTGTTCAGTTGTTGTGCAGGCGCTTTATCAATTGTACTTGACATTCAGTAATCATATTCAATGAAGCTCTTGTGTTTTGGGAGTAAATAGATATCTGTATACACATTTAGATGTAATAAATGTAAGGGAAGTCAAACAGAAATGTAAATGCCCTTCGTATTTTATGACAAATTGTAATTTTAGTGGCTGTCGTGACTTTTTAAACCAACTGTAGACAGATTTGTGGAAACGGCATCAAGCTGGAGTGTTTTTCTTGGCAGTGGCTGACTGACTTCTACATCAACAAGCCCACATAGGGATGTCTATTCATTGTTAATAATTTAAACTGGGGCAGCCCCGTCGTTGAATATCTGTGAGGACCCGTTGTGTTTTTAAGTTTGTTTTCCACTCAGGAAGTGAAAGCCAGCAGTCGAGGCGAAGTAGCCTTCACTTTGATGAGCAACGGTGCACGGTTTGTATCCTAGTAGGCATTACTTTATATATACGGATCAGCATTTCAAGCAAAATTAATATTTGAAAATCGTTCTGAACTATTCGTTTTGAAATCGACTTCTTGGGTGGGACTTACCAGTAACTCCAGTTTACCAGAACCATAACAAATAGTTATTATTAATATGCTGAAATTATAAATTGCTTGCCCTCAGCTCTGTAAAGTGTAATATCGGGCTAATCCAACAAGGTTGGATGAATCTGCACCTTTCATTCAGGAAGTAGTATGTCCTTGGAAATCAGCATTTGTGTCCTGTCACAGTTAAGTTTTACTTTTTAATTAGCCATTTTCTCAATTGCCATAATCAGTCTTGGCAAAGCATTGGTATTAAACGTAGTCCAGTCCTTTGCCGATTTGGAAAATATCTCAGTTGTGTTTGCAGCTTTTTGTGCTAATTCCTTCAAGTGGCTAAAAATGTAATGATGCAAAAAAACGTAACTCCATGTAAACAAAGTCTAATAGTTCCACTTCCTGTCCTGTGTGACTGAGCAGTTGCTGCTTCTGTAAGAGAAACCGTATTAAAGTCAGTTCTTCACGAAGACCACAACAGACTGTAAGAGTGAGGTGATACGTACCTTAACTTTGATATACAAGTAACATAAAAGATTGATCAGAAGTGTCTGGAAATCGAAAATTCTGTATGGAGAAGCAGAGAATCGGCGATAAAGTCATGATTAATAAACACTGAGGATGGATTCAGCTGACCAGGCATAAACTGACGGGACATGCTCAGTCAAGGAGGAGAGGTTCAAACACAATGTGTGGTGGAAACACAAAGAAGGAAGGAGGAACATTGAGTGAGGACAACGGTGTCATTTTCTGTTCTGGTGGAAAGTCTCCTGGATGGTTTCTCTCTTCTTCTATTATCCTTTCTTTCTACCTCTCCTGCTGTCTCTTCAGCCAACCTCTGGCTGACAAGGAGGGGAAAACCAATTAACATCACTGTCACTATCCATCTATTATCCTCCATCCTAATGGGAGATGACAAATTATGGAGTGCTATGTGGGATACTGTGGCCCACCTCCTGTGTGAGAGAGAGGGAACAGAGTGAAGGAGCTTCATCCAGAAATGACTTCTATAACATGTAATCTGGGTTTAATTCATCTTCTGGCACCTCTGTTCATTACATTTACAGATATGTAATATCACGTCAGTATGGATGTAGTTTAGGTATTGAAATTTGGTCCTGGATGACGAGGCATTTTTTGATACTAGATAGTGTTGCAGTAATTCAGTCTGTACTAAGTGGCAACCAGCAGTGACATCACCCGTTGGTTTGTGAACGTTATGAAGCCTCCTGTTCAGCTTCGGAGCGGTTTGGAGCAGGAAGTGACCATATTTGGACGAGATGGGGGAGGAGCTAGTGGTGGATCTGACTGATCTGATTGAAAACCTGACGATACTACGTCCCGCCCACCGATAGGTGTAACCTGACTGCACCACAGGCCTGTCAATCAAACAGACACGCCCCCAAAAACACTTCTTTTTGAAGCATATTTTCTATTTAATGACAGATTATTTTCAGATGGACCTCCAGAAAACTAATAAGAAGGAGTGACTTTAGCTAACAACACAGAAACAACTGGTGGAGACATTTTTTTGACTTTGTATTTGATGAGAGAAGTTGAATGGGAGTCTATGGAGCCGGAGGCTTTTTGGAGCCGACCTCTAGTGGCACTCGGTGGTATTGCTTCTTTAGGCCCTTCTGCATCAGCTCCTGCAGAACCTGCAGTTTTTCTCACCCTCTCACCACTTCCTTTCTTTTTCCCCTCACTTCTGGTCACCACCTCTGAGTTCTGTATTTCCTCATCTTGACCTCTTACAGCTGGATGTTTCAGCACCTCAGGGAGAAACTGAGTCAGTGTTCATTTCTCTCCTGATACAAATATCCACCTCTGCTTTACCTTGTGGGCACGTCACGGCTCTTTGTGGGAAAACACAATGTTCTCATCTCAGGGCTGGTGAACCTCCGGGCCTCCACCCCCTCTTTACTCTCGCCACCTCTTTGGCTATTAGCATCTCTAGAAAATCACGCATGAGAATCCGTTTCCTCGTCTTGTATTCGTTCCCATTTGTGTTGTGATGCAGCTCCTGTCTGTTTTTTCACAGAACCCCGGCAGTCTACAGGTCAGCTCAATAACCTGGGAGTGATTACATGTTGCTGTGACTGATGTGCCCTCGCTGCACCGCTGCCCACTCATGCCTCATCGCATTAAGTTTCACGTGACACTTACTCATGCATGCACTTGACAGCATCCTACACACCACACACACACACACACACACACACACACACACACACACACCATTTGCAGTGCCGGTAATTAGTACACACGAAGTTTGTGAAGAGAGGACTATCAAGATGGTATTTCTCCTCTTTGTTCGTCTTTTCTTCCATTTGTTCCAGTGATGGAGAAAGAAATGAAAGATGAGATGAAGGTGCAGCCCTGAAGCGTTTCATAGCATCATCAGGTTCATGTCAAAAGGGGGATGTTTGGTCCTTTTAATGCTCAGAATATGGGCTGCTTCTTTTTGAAGAGAGGAAACACTCATTTCTGAAAAGGATAACAGGAAGATATTAAAGTACGTAACACAAAAATGTTGAGCTGATTGCTTTGTGCTTGTAGATTTTCAGTTCTTCTATTCAATCAAACCACCAAATAGTCACTTAAACAGCAAAGTGCCATCATCAATAATTACTGACAGTCAGGCCCTCAAAGCACAAATTAAGCAATAAAAACTAAATTTAATACTGAAATTAAAGACAACATTAAGCCAAAACAACATCCAAAGTTATGCATGAGCAGTCTTTAATACAATAAATTTAAAATGATAAATTGGGTCTAATTTGCAATACTTTAAGCAAAAATCTCAACCACTTGTGCCTCTAATTGAGCGCTTGCGTCATTTCCCCATGTAAGCAGCAGAGAGGTTTGACACTTTGGCATTTGCAGAAGGTTTATAGACAAAAGTGTCTGCTCTCTTTGGGGTTTGGAGACATGACACATAAAAGATCACAGGGCGAAGGAAAAATCAGGCTGTTGTCATGGAATTTAGGAGCAGGTTAGAGAAATAGGAATGGACTCCAAAAATAGCATTTCCACTGGATCATTGACTGTATTTATTCTTATTCTCCCTCTGCAGCTCAGGTTTGAACATTAATCAAAAAGCCTTCGACCTCCGTTTTATTCCAGACATAGAAATAAGCAGTTAAAGTGTAACACAGCAGCACTTTCAGCTGTACAGAAAGCAGAAGATATTTACCTGTAAACTCACCCCGCTCGCATTGTTCATTTATCCACCGCAGCGCAGAGCCCGACCCTCTCAAAGCTGCTGGAGTGATAAAATAAACTGTCATGTCCGGGTCCTGGCGGTTCAGGTTGCGAATTACAAACTCACAGAACTGCATTCAGACACAAACAAACATGAAATACATCATAAATTTCTAATAGACAGCACATTCAAATTAGGCTAGAGTAATCAAAGACGTATCTTTTTTGTTAGACACCAGTTGCTTTGACTTGTGTCCTCCTATTTCTGTACTTGTTTTAGGGTTAGGATGTAAATAAAAATGGACATAGCTTACGGGTCTGAAAAACGAGGCCAATGCAGCTTGTCCAATCCCCCAGCTTGTCCAAATATGGTCACTTCCTGCTCCAAACCGCTCTGAACTAGCAAGATGGTGACGGACAAACTCTGAACTGGACTGGTTCACAAACCAACAGGTGACATCACTGCTGGCTGCCGATTGGTTCTCGGTACTTATTTACTTGTTTATTTACATGATGTACATGTTAATTTGCATGTACATCAGGGAAGTGAGATCAAGTCCATCTCTTTGTATGTTGCCGCCCCTCCGAGCTGATTCCCCTCCTCTCTTCCTCCTGCTGTCTCCTCCTCCTCCTCCTCTGCAACCCTTTACCCCCCTGTGTTAAGAAATGTAATTAACCTTGCTTTAACCCTGCTGGATATTCCAGAGGCCATTTCTCTTGTTGCTCAACATCACTCGGTGGTATCGCAACCTCACCGGCTTTTTTATGAGAGGGTGGAAACAGAGGCCAGAGATGAGCCCAGACTGAACAAGCTGCATCCTTTCTGTGTGTGTGGAGGGTTAAAATTACTGATGTTGATTTATGAATGAAATTCCTCGTTCCTTGTTGATATAATCAAAGCAAAACTCGAATAAATGATTTCAAAATGATTCAAAGTAAAGTCTCGTGATTGGAACATAATTTGTCCCCGACTTTGAATGAATCAGTCAGTTTTGTTCCAAAGTACTTACTCAGTGGTTTGCAAGTTGTGGCAAAAACAAGTAATTAACTACCTCTCCAAATGCATTATCAAAGGTGTGTTTGTGTGTGTGTGTGTGTGTGTGTGTGTGTGTGTGTGTGTGTGTGTGTGTGTGTGTGTGTGTGTGTGTGTGTGTGTGTGTGTGTGTGCGCGCAAAGTATGAGCATGAAGATGAGTGGAGTGTGTAATTACAGTGGAAACAAAGCAGTGCGTCCTGATGCATCCTAAAGCAGACCTTGCTAACAACCCCCTTTGTTTTTTACGCATGAAATTATGCGCCCACCAGGGCGAATAATTAGAAATCAATTAAACTCCGTATCACACATCCAACTAAATTGCTGAAAACAATTTTGCAGCGTATTAGTGAAGTGTTCTCCCCGAAGGCTGTACCATTGAGAGGTTTGGAGAAGATTGCAAAACATAGTGAAGAGGATGTTTAGTAGAGAGTTATGTGCACATTTAGTTTCGGTATAAATGAGAGTTTGTGTGACGGTCAGTTGCCACACAGATGCAGAGACGCACATTTGATCATTTATTCTTTATTTACTCACAGTGAAGCAGGTCATTTTTTTTACAGTTACAAAAGCATTACATATCGAAGACCAAATGTACGTGTGATGGTTGTGTGTGGTGTGTTTGTGTTACTTGTGGAGATGTGCATGGACCAAAAACTTTGGATCCAAGTGCTTTCATGGTGCAGCTCGATAGCGTCCTTCCTGAGCAGCCTTGGAGTCACATGTTGGGTGATTCAGAGGTCGGTTGGACATCATTTCAATGTGCAGGCTGTGATTTGCAACAAGAGATAATTTCCTCTTTTGCTAATTTTGTTTAGCCGGGCTCTGTCGGCCTGGTCATCACAGCTTCCATCTTTACTGCGATTAAGAATCTGGAAACCTTGTTTTCTTAGTCTGCACTCGGTCACTGTAAAGGGCCAATCAGTGACCAGTGGGCGTGGCTACAGTACATTGTGATGCTGTTAAAGTTAAGTATTTATTTCAAACCGTAGCTCCTACAATGGTAATGTTTTTTGTTTTAGCATAGATAACGCAGAGCTCTCTTCCTCTGAGCTCTTTCACTGTGTCTCCTCTGTACTCCCGGCGTCCGCCCACTCACCTACTTGCATCCTGCAGATGAGCATATTTTATGATTGATCAAAGGCTGCGGGTGAAGGTTCATGAAAAGGGATGATCGAGGAAAAGGAGAGATGATAGTCTTATGAGACTGTTCGAGTCGGTGTTCAGATCAGGATTAGAAATCCTAATATGTTACTGCAGGAGCAGATTAGTGGCAGTCGAGTACCTCTGTGTTTTGCATGTGGCTTCCTTGAAACTTGTGTGTGTGTGTGTGTGTGTGTGTGTGTGTGTGTGTGTGTGTGTGTGTGTGTGTGTGTGTGTGTGTGTGTGTGTGTGTGTGTGTGTGTGTGTGTGTGTGTGCGTGCGTGCTTTTATTCATCTCCACCCTCACATTAAACAACAGCTGTTGTATAGAAATGAAAATCTGCATTTTTATTTGAATGAGTAAGAGGACCGTCCTTCCAGGCTTCCTTCCTCGCTCATTGAGATTTCTCCCGTGATGGTTATTTGTGAGAGCGGAGGAGAGGAGTGCTCATTCATTGGACTTCATAATAGCCCTTCTCCAGCCATGCAGAATAGGACGGGTTCTCGGGGACCGCTGCTGCTCCCTGCCCAGACGCTCGTATTCAACTCTTTTAGCCTCCAACCTTTTTTTTTTTCTTTTTCGGAGTCATGAGTCACTGACACTCTCCAAAAGGAACAAGTACAAAGACACTTTTAAAAAACACTGCAGACATGTACACACATATATGATATATACATAGACACAATGTTTAAGTAATAGTTTGTAATTAGGGGCTAAAAAGGAAAGAAAGGAGGGATTTTTTTTATTTTAGCAGCTAGTAAGCTTTTTATTTTTTTTATATTTACTCATTGCTGTGTCTGTATATTATTCAAGAAATTGAACATGAATATATTTAAAAGCAAATTATTGACTGTCTTAAAACTGGAACTTGAAATGGGACTCACATTGGACAGGTTTTAACCTCTGCCAATAGAAATACTTTTTAACCTTGTTGACATGTCCATGTGCTGTTTTGTATCCGCTAGAAGATGCATCATGAACGAAATAAGCGGTCAACACAAAGGCTGAGCATTTCCACTTTGGATTTGCAGTTTACCAATTACTGGTCCTGATTTTTTAATATTCAAATAGCCGTTCAAATATAAAAAATCTATTAGTACACGCGACTCGTTCTTTCTTGTTGAGCCGCCATTAAACAACACGATGAGAAGAAGAACATGCTGCTGCCAAGCAGCAACCAGCGGTGACGTCACCCGTTGGTTTGTGAACGTTATGAAGCCTCCAGTTCAGATTCTGTCCGTCACCATCTTGCTAGTTCGTATTTGGACGAGTTGGGGGAGGAGCCAGTGGTGCATCTGACTGATCTGTTTGGAAACCAGATGATACTACGTCCCGCCCACCGATAGCTGTAACCTGACTGCACCACAGTCCTGTCAATCAAACAGACATGCCCCCCCAAAAACCAGACTTTTTAAGCTTATTTTCTAATTAATGACAGATTATTTTCAGATGGACCTCCAGAAAACTAATAAGAAGGAGTGACTTTAGCTAACAACACCGAGATAACTGGTGGAGACATTTGATTGACTTTGTATTTGATGAGAAGTTGAATGGGAGTCTATGGAGCCGTCGGCTTTTTGGACCCAGCCTCTAGTGGCACTCTGTGGTATTGCAGTTTAAGGCACTTATGCATCGGCCTCATTTTTTGGACCTGAAGCTACGAACACTTTTATATTCAGTCTGTGGTTGTTACAGGTCATAACACACCAACAGAGGCTGTAGAAGAAACACCTCTGAGTGCTTTCAGATGCGTAAGAGATTGTGTTTTTGAACACTAAAATCCTTGTATAGATAATTCAAACAGCATTCAGATTTCTAATCACCCGTGTTGACTTTACTCACCATTTCAACCTCTATGTTCAGTACTGAGAATAATCAGAAACCTAAAAAAGGAATTTACATGCCACAATATCCTGGTTTCTATTGGAGGTTCCATCGAGGCCTTTTGAAAGCAGGATAGGATTTTTGTGTGTTTTATAGACCAAATAACTATAATTGAAAAAGGTCTTGGCGGATTAATGAATGATTAAAATAAACCTTACTTGCAGCCCTATAAGAATCCCCTTATAATCTTGCAGAGGAACATTTAAAAGGCTCATTTAGTGTCATTTAAAGTGCTAAAATCCTTAAATTGATAGAGAGTGCAATTAAATTTGAATCCTGGTACTTTTTTTTTTTTTTTTTTTTTTTTTCAGATGAAGTATTAGATGCAGCAGCTCTCTTGTAAACTTGCTCCCGGGAGCCACATCTCCTCCCTCAGCCTTTGTTGCCGTCGTGCCTCCAAACTCGGCAGCCTCCCCGCATCACCGAGCCCCTGCCAGATACTGCTGTGCCGTATTCAACGGAAACGCTCACTGTTGTTCGTATATGAGGCAAACCTACTATTGATCTCAGTCTGGCTATATACTCCTCCCGGCCCCCCCTCCCCCTCCTCTCTCTCTCTCTCTCTCTCTCTCTCTCTCTCTCTCTCCCCCCCCCCTCTCCATCGCACTCACGCTTCCCACCTCCCGTCAGCTCTCGGCTTTCTTGGACTGCTGCAGAGAAACCGCTGCATCGGAGGAGACCAGAGAAGAAATCTCGGCGCGATGCCCACTGAGGCTGTGTAGAGGGGAACAGGGGAACCGGGGAACCGGGGGGACGGACGGACGGACACTTCACTCTCACCGAGCTCGCTGCGATGCATCTGGTCCTCTCTGGATTGTAAGTGGCTCTTTTTTTTTTTTTTTTCCCCATGTTAAAATGTGCCCAACTGTTACTTCGTCTCCTGCTGCACCACGCTTCAGTGTCGATCCTGTTTTTTTTTTTTTTTTATTGGTCACTGAATATGCAACACGGAGAGAGTTCACCTGCAGATTAAAACCGCAGTAAACTGTGCGCGTGATCGACGGGGAAGTTGGGGGAACTTTTTAAGTTGTGCAGCACGAGCATCATTAAGTTGGCTTTGCAATTAGAAAATTCCAAGCGGCGCGCGAACTGTATTTGATCAGAATTCACGTCTATTAATCAGAACATTTTCTGCGTTTGTTATTCTGGTAAAGTTTTTTTTTTAAATTTTTTTTTAATGAAATGCTGCATTAAAACCGGGGCTGCAGCTACAGGCTACTTTTCACATCATACGTGTGTGTCGGTGGGGAGGGAGAAAAGGGGGGGGGGGGGCGCCGCCGCGTGCTGCCATCCTGACGTGATCAATGGTCGTAGGAAGATGAGTCGGTGCACGCACGCCGAGGCAACCCCGAGCTTCCCCGTCCGCCGCGCGCGCACATGCAAGCAGAGAGAGAGAGAGAGAGAGAGAGAGAGAGGGGTCTGCAGTAGGTGCAGCGCGGAGAGGGAGAGCAGCTCCATCCGTTAAACTCAGGAGTCAGCGCGCGATGCGGCGTGATGTTGCTCGGCTCACTGTACCGCCCGCGCCGTGAGGATTGATTCCCAGGCAGCCAGGACAAACCCAAATCTAATTACGGGGACGCGACGTGCGTCAAAAAAAAGACTCGGCGGTGATTGATGTTGTGGTGTGTCCCCCCCCCCCCCCCCCATCCCCCGGAGCCTGCTGTGTTCAGGCTGCAGTAGTAAAGGAACAAAGAGGAGGAAGTGACTGATGATGAAGCTTTCCTGAAACATCCCATTCAGCCTTCTGGAAATTGTGACCAGGTGTTTGCTCTGACTGGATAAATATCAATAGATAGCCAGTAAAGTCAGTAAATGGATGTTTGCCTTGTGCCCATGTACCTCGGTGTTTGGTTTAGATGACGATCCAGGTGTTCAGTTTCTATTGTGTGTAATCTCCGTTTCATCTCCAGTATAGAAAACTGAACACAAAAGCCGGTCAGCAGCATCATCGACATATTCAGACGAGCAGCTGCTCCGATAAAGAAAGTGCACATGAAGTTTCAATGGGAACACCGTGAGGAGTTCCCCTCCAAAAGTCACGATGTAAGGTTGCAGCTTTCGGTGGGCGGCGTGTAGTATCGTCAGGTTTCCAATCAGATCAGTCAGATCCACCGCTCGCTCCTCCCCCAGCTCGTCCAAATATGGTCATTCATGGCTCCAAAAAAAAAAAAAACAAGATGGCGATGGTCAAAATGTCAGAGCGGTGGCTTCAAAACAGCAACTAATGGGTGATTTTACAGCGTGCGTGAACAAACTTTTAGTGGTGTTTGTAGGTTTTTGGATACTTTAAGAATGAACCAAGCTAGCTAACTTATCGATTCCAGTCTTTATGCTCAGCTAATCTAACCAGCTGCTCTTCGTAGATTCACACGAGAGGTATTAATCTTCAGGAAATAAGCACATTCCAAATTTATTGGTAAAATAAATAAAGCTTATTTAGTTTATTCTCATGTTGGTCGAGGCCAAATCATGGTGATATAGACTAATGAATACTAACACAATATAAGAATACAGAAAATTATTGTTCTGCTTTTAACATTGCACCGATCAAACAGACACGCACGCACGCACACACACACACACGCGCACACAAAGTCTGCATCGCGATTCGGTCCTCCACACGGGGACCCCCACAGCAGCTGGCCAAGCTCCAGCAGTCACTAAACCCTCACAGCCATCATTATATGCAAGCAATCAGCGCATGCGCACACGCGTCAGGAGGAGATTCCACGCTGAGCCCTGTGGTGTTCAGTAGTTCCCTCTGCGTCAGTATCAGCGCATCAGTGCGTTTATGAATTCGTGTGCTTCCGCTCTTCCTTTGTGCTCCGTGGGTCTCCGAGCTGCGAGGCACGATGCAGATGTGTAACGTCGTGCGCGTTCATTGCTTTTCGTCTGAACATCCCCTCCGCTGCTCCCCCGGCAGTCGCACTGCTTCAGCGGCCTCCCGAGGCTGCGTGTTTTAAAGTGCCTGTTCATCACGCTGATTCTCCCTCTGCAGAATCGGAGCACGTGTTTCCGGCGGCTGCAAGTTTTGTAGTTTTAGCAGCTTTGGGATTCTGATCAAGCTTTTCCTCAAAGACATCACCTTGAGTTTGCCCGCAAGTGTTTAGTTATTTTTAAAAGGCTTTGGCTCTGTGTGCTCTGCTGTAAAATCCCCATCTGTGACCTCTGCAGTCACTGATTTGCTCGCCTTTCATCTCCCATGTTGGTCAAAATGTTAGTTTTAACATCTTCAAAGCTACATTCTTGATGTTGTTTGATGTTTGCAGTCAACTTGGGATAAAGATAAATTTGTATCCACTGATGATAAGGAAGTTTTCCATGAATGTAACTGCAAACATGGATAAGATTTAGTTTTCTTGTCTGTAAGAGTTGTGTTTTACGTCCAGTATCCTGATTTGTTATTGGCTAATGCAGCAGACAAGGTCACAGTTTGGGGATTTTTTTTTTCAGGGCTGATAAAACCCCTAAAGTCAGGAACTTATCTGTGTGATGAAAGGAAGTGTATTTTTTAGAATTATACATTTTTAATAAGGGCATCATTATATAAATTTGAATTAAAGACAGTTACATGCAGCCTGTGCAGCAGCTCCCTTTATAAATGAAAGGGGCTGCGTTGGTGTTGGCGGGTTGCTTCTGGTACAAGTGCACCTGATCCGGAAAAGTCCAGTTTGAATTATACAGTAGATGCATGCGTCTGCACCAAAAAGCTGCACAATGTTTTATAATTCACTGATAAGATTTACAACCACAAAAAGTTATTACAGTATAAATAATGTTCTTTTTTTTATTATTTAACAGTTATGAGGCTTTTGCTTTGTTACATGCACCTTAACTGCATTATAATTTTTATTGTTGGCAAAATATCTACTTTTTAGGAGTCTTAAAGAGCTAAGAAAATGTTGTTAGATGAGTAGAAATGAATAAAAGAAAGAAAAGCTGCTGCAGCTTGATTCATTTGTAGGTATTTTTTCTTTTTTCTTTTTTTTTACATATTTATTAAAATCACCAACTTAAATCGATTATAAAGATATGAATGACCGTGATTGTTGTTCTTTCCGTCTTTTAAAGACAGCGAATTCAAATGAACGTCTGACTTTGACAGACACGGAGCTGATCGAATGTCTCAGATTGTATACAAGTGTTTAACTGCGTCGGAGCTTTTGTGTTATTTCTGTTAAACTCTTAAAACTCTCTTGTGTAGCATCTGCACTGCTCGGCGTGTACTTTTATTCACATGATGTGCATGAGCAAACGTTCACTGCAGCCATCTGTGGGCACCGCAGAAAGCCTGGAGGGCTCTGCACACACCACTTCCATTTACACACTGTCAACCAGTGTGTCGCATGCAGATCCAGGATCCTATCTGGGTCGCTCGTGTTTCTAAGATCTCCACATCAAAATGTTTTTTTGTTTTTGTTTTTGTTTTTGTTTTTTTTACAGTTAGAGAAAGCTTTTAGGATACCAACATTGTCCGACAGGAAAATGATTTGGTCGCTTCGCCCGGCGCGGTCTGAGTCCGCCTCCCAGGGTCCCACAGCACCTGCAGAGTGTGTGCGACCGTATTGCATGTTTTCTCGTGTGTGTGTGTGTGTGTGTGTGTGTGTGCGTGCGTGCGTGCGTGTGTGAGTGATTAATGAATGTGGCCGGACGGCGTCAGCGGGCCATGACAGCACGACTGCAAGGAAATCATTTCTTCTCCCTCCGTGGACTGCTGATTCAGAGCTCGCTGGAATTTTGCTGATTTCTATAAATCGCCGCATAAAGGTGCTGTAATAATAACCTCAATCACAGCAGGAGGAACGGAGAGGGGCGGGGCAAAAAAGACATAAAAAGAGGCCATAAACAATATTAGCCTGCCTGGTTATGGAGGGTGAGGCCAAGGTTGAGGTGACTTCCTGTTTAACCGTACGTGATTCCTGACGTCAGATGGAGGTTTTGTCGGGAAATGAAATGCCACATTGGTTCCCTAGTTCCTGGACATTTGGACCGGACTTCTAAGAATAATCTCTTCAGCTTCAACTGCACTCAAAGGCTTCCAAATGTCAGCATTAATGTCCATTTGCATACGGAGGAGAACGGTTATCCTGTCATGAATAATGAAATGTCAACAGAAGAGCCACATCTTTCATATTCTGCACCGCCATCGGGACCACGACTTTGAAATTGTTGGATGAGAGAGACGAAGAGGACGGAGACGCACGGGAAGAGAGACAGATTGACAGTCGTAGAGAGAGAGAGAGAGAGAGGGGAAGGAATGGACACCAAGGGATCACACTATACGCAGACCTGGCTGTGTGTTATGCACCACTATTCATTTTCCCTCCATTATAAAGAGTTCTGTGAGCGTCGCAGGGCAGCGAGTTGATTGGCTGTTTTCTTCTTGGCCGTTTGGAGCAGAAAGTCTCAGAGCGAATCATGAGGTTGATCACGAGAGTTCAACCTTCAGTCTCAGACATCAGGCGCACAGTCGGAGGAGCTGCGTCACCCAAAATGAGTTGGAGGAAGTTGGCGAAGAGGAATGTGCTTACATACACAGAAAACGGTTCTGTTCCGGCGATGTTCAGCAATAAAGAAGAACAGCGCCTGAAGCTTTAGTAACGAACATTGCTGTGTGTGCATATACAACTCAGTGATATCGTATCAACACGAACCACCTTTTTAAAAACATATATTTTAACAAGTGATCCTGCCTAAACAGCAATATATGTAGTTTAGCAGCGCCTTAAAAAAAAAAAAAAAAAAAAAATTACCTGAGAGGTGGAATTAAAAAGTGCGGCGGCAGTTCCTGTAAATTAGCTGGTTGTTAGCATCGTTCGCTGGTTGATGACTTGCGATTAGTTAGTTTTGAACAGAATCAGCTCTTTGTTAGCTGCTTGTCAGACCGTCAACACCGAGTTCTACTGTGACCTTCTGAGGAAAAAACATTCTCTGTGAACCACCTGAACTGTGGAGCCATGGCAACATGCTTCTCCAACATGACAACGCCTCTGCTCACGGGCGATTTTCTCACCTTCAATAACACAGTCGTAGCTGCACACCACTCCCACTCGCTGAAGTTGGCTTCCGTCTGTTCCCCAAACACGTTACCTAAAATTTGATGTGCGCTTTCTGCTCAAGTTTCAGGTCCTGGATGGAATTGCGAATGTGCACTTGCCTCTGTTCACAAAAAAAGCACGTAAGACAGATGCTTAGATGTTGATCAAGCGACTTCACTTGGAATACTTTGAACTTTTTTGATTGCACTTCATACAAAGTTTAGACCAAAAAAAAATATTTAAAAAAATCAGTAATGGTCGGGGGACACGTTGTAGTTACGGTTAAAGGAATAGTTCGACATTTTAGGCAATTAAATTCTCTTGTGCTAGATGAGTGGGTGACACCACTTCCCTGTCTGTGTAACTACTGTACTGATCTCCAGCTAGTTTAGCTTAGCATAAAGACTCTTGCTTTCCTTGCTTTCAAAGTTCAAAAGCACATCCACCCACATCTCTAATGCCGACTTATTAACATGCTGAATTTGGATTGTTTTATTCGTTCACAAACCCAAATGTAAAAGTGACGTGGCAGTCCCGCGTTAAACGCTGACTTTCAGGGGTGACATTTTATAGTGTACACACATCCCAACCCTCAAACAGCTGATGTTTTACATAAATACTGAGAATAAAAACCTGCAGCATTCCTCAGTTTCGACTTCACGTTACGTTCTCTACCGACTTACTTTGACTGTAGGACTAGTGGATGCAGAGTAAATTTAGTCTTATCGTCCTGAAGCCACACAACTGTACGACTTTCCTCTTCGGCCTGCTGCACAGATGCCTTCATGGCCGCGGGGAGGAGGGAGGGAGGGAAGGGGGGGGGTCGTTTCTCATCATCCGGCTGTGTGCAAAGTTAGTTAGGGCACTTTTTCCGGCTTCGTTTGACTGCTGCATTGCACCAAAATCTCCCGGGCTGCTCTACGTCGCCGCGGAGCCCCCGGCGCCTACGTTCAAATGACGGATCCCGGCTGATGTTTTATCTAATCCTGCAGAGCAAAGGTGAGCAGAAACACCATACATCAACCTGCCACGGTCTGTTTGGGCACTTAACCCAGACTTAGTGACTCAGCGTGTGCCGTCCGCTCCACAGACTGCAGATGCAAAACAGAGAAGCATGTTCAGGCTACTATAGAAACCAGGAAGTTTCTGTTTTTATTCGCTGATAAGACACAATCATATCTGATGACCGTGCGGCTGTTGTATCATCTTACTGTACCACTACGGACAACGAGGCACTATAATGCTAAACGAATTAATGATTGAACCCCATGAGAACTATGCTGAGCATGTCAGTCTGCTCTATATGAATCATTTCACAGGTTGTCTGGCGCTGGCGTCGGTGATTTTCATAAGCAGATGCTAATGACAGCAGATCTTCTTTAGGTCAACACTGAGGTTAAAATGTGATAAGCAGTTTATTTTAATTAATTATGGAGGATTTAACATCAGCTAAAATATATTAATACCAAATTAAATGGCATCTTTTGTTTGAGAGCTGCTGTTTTTTTGGTCGTCGCCATCTTGGTTTTTCAGAGCCAGAAGTGACCATATTTGGACGAGCTTATGAAGCCTCCAGTTCAGATTTTGTTAGTTTGTTAACAAGTTTGTTAGATCTTGCGAGTTCGGATCGGTTTGGAGCAGGAAGTGACCATATTTGGACGAGCTAGGGGAGGAGCCAGCAGTGGATCTGACTGATCTGATTGGAAACCTGACAATGCCACGTCCCGCCCACCGATAGCTGTAACCTGACTGCACCACAGGCCTGTCAATCAAACAGACACGCCCCCCCCAAAAAAAAACCCCATCTTTTTGAAACTTATTTTCTAATTAATGACAGATTATTTTCAGATGGACCTCCAGAAAACTCAAGAGCCAACCTCTAGTGGAACTCAGTGGTATTGCAGCTTAAGGCACTTCTGCATCGACCTCATTTTTCAGACCTAAAGCTACGACCACTTTTATATTCAGTCTGCGGTCTGATAAACAGTCTTTTCTTGTCACGTGGATAACCATGAAAATGTTCAGCATAATTGTATTTGTTCAGTCTGAACTCTGTCAGTGGTTCGGTGGTGCTGAAGGGCTTTGCAGTAGAAAAGCTCGCCGGTGGTTCTCCTGCAGCAGTGTTTGGACACGCTGACTGCTGGCGGCTCAGCCTGGTGTATTGACAGGTCCACCGAGAGGCCATGCCAGTATGATAGCAGGGAGAGCCCCGGGGGGGCGGCGCCGTCATACAGGCTGACATGTACTTCCAGCCTGGGAACATGAACCAGAAAAGATTCAGCTCTGACAGAAAACATGGCCACCAAAGATTCATTGCACATACATCCAAATATATGAGCTCTGCAGTAAACCTTTCTTTTGTGGAATTAATCAGACTCATCGTAAGCTTTTGTTGACTCTTGGTCAAAGCTGTGGCGATGCAACTTGTAGCTTTTGCTGAATTGTATTTAATTGATAGCGCTCTATAATTTTGCCCAAATCTATTTACGTTCATATAATATAGCCATATTTATAAAGAACTGCTTTTTGAAGTTCAAAAAAATATATCTGTAGTCCTGCTGTGGAAATATTTGCAGAATGTGATGCAAGTATTTGTGCTTTTCATATCAAACTGACATTTTTCATATTTAAAAAAAGCCTGAAATTATTAATGGTATTTTCAGTTTTGAGTTTTATGTGATAACAATGCACAGTTTGTTCTCTCTGAATCATTTTCTTTCCTTATTCCCCTCTTAGTGCAAAATTTCCACTTCATTAGCAGACTGCAGTTTCTGTCAGGTCCGGTGGGAAGTTCGGCTTCCTCTGTGTAAAAATGTTCTTCTGGACTTCTTCTCTGTCTGCGGAGAAATATAAAGTCTGTAACCACTGACAGACATCTTTTAATCAAGTTAAACTTACTTGTCTCTGTGTGTCCCTGCAGGCTGACGGTCTCCTCCGCTGAACTCTGACAGGACGGAGGATCTCTCCACTCTGAGATCTACTGTCTCCATTTCAGGACTGTCTGGTTGCTTCCATCCAATGGAGTTGGGCATCATTACGTAGTCATTAGTTTCCTGGCAGCCTGCTGGCTCATCAGTGGCAATAAACTGCCTCAAGTCATCCTCTGTCGGGGAAAAGAAGATCAGAAGAAAATAAAAACAGGTAGCTGATATTTGTTGCGCCTGGTGGCGTAAAAAGTGCAACGGAGCTGAATTAAAAGACATTCGGTGCCAGCGGTCCTCGAGCCAAGATGGAGGAGGCGCATAACAACAGGACTTCCTTGGTCAAAGGTGCCAAGGACATCGCCAAGGAAGCCAAGAGGCAAGCTGCCAAAAACTTCAGCAAAGCTTCTGATCGTGCCTCAGATGAGTACTCCACCCGTCGCAGCTACAACCGCTTCCAGAACGAGGATGAAGAGGAGAACTACAACAACTACAACCAGCAGGACGGTCACTATCCCGACAACGCCGCCAACGACGAGGACGGAGCCTCCAGCGACGCCACGGAGGGCCACGACGACGAGGACGAGATCTACGAGGGGGAGTACCAGGGCGTCCCCGCCCACGGCGACGGGAAAAAGCGGGACGGTCAGGTGGCTCTGGGCGAGCCGGTCTCCGACAGCGTGAAGAGCCGCAAGGAGCTGGAGAACGAGCGGCAGGCGGACGAGGAGGAGCTGGCGCAGCAGTACGAGCTCATCATGCAGGAGTGCGGCCACGGGAGGTTCCAGTGGCAGCTCTTCTTCGTTCTCGGGCTGGCGCTCATGTCCGACGGCGTGGAGGTGTTTGTGGTGGGCTTCGTCCTGCCCAGCGCCGAGACGGACATGTGCGTCCCCAACTCCGGTGCCGGATGGCTCGGTAAGGTGATACAAATGATAAGGCCCAGTGTGAAACCAAAGCATGTCATGCACCCATCAGTCCACCAGAGGGAACCGTGTCAGGGTCACGTTTGGCCTCTGCTGGACGGGAACAGTAAGACGCCCAACGAAAACCACGAGGTTTGCTTTAGGAAAAGATTATAACTAACGGCAACGTTGGCTTGGTAACAATAGCAAGAGTAGCTTGCTGGTGTCAGATTGGATCAGCGGGAGGGTTTCTCATCCTGTGATTGGTTGTTATGTTGCGGGAGCATTCGAAGAACTGCAGTTTTTTCCACATACAGTAGTGTTCAGTTTTCATCCCCACAGGTTGCCAAGTGGTTTAGGGACCAGTTCATTGACGGTGAAACAACCAATCAGAGCAGCGTAGAGGTTAGAGTGTGGGTCCCTCTGGATGATCCAATCTAGCACCAACCACAGTCACCACGGTGAGATTTTTTGTGTTAAACTTTGATTATTGCTTATTTAGTAAGAAATACATCACATATAAACAATATACTTTTATATATGTGAATACAAATCACATTTCATGGGCTTTAAAAAGGCAACTGAGCTGCGAGCTTCAAATTTAAAGGAAAAGACAGTTTAATATGAATACAGAATATTCAAGCAAACAAAACATGATGGAAAACAGCAGTACTTGTGTTCATATATTGATTCACAAAGCCTGAAGCCCTTCAGCTTGTTCCCAGTCTGCCCGTGAACGGGTTCAAATTTTGATTCCGGGCTGAGAATATTTTGACTGTCACACCGTGGAGCTCCTGAATATCTGGAGGAGAAGTGACAGAGAGCCTCCTGAGTTCAGAGAGGCACAGTGAGCCGTCTGAAATCCATCCGGCTCTGCAGACACGGAGAGGCTTTCTGACCGCTGCAGAGAGAAGGAAGTGAAACAGGTACAGGAATTTCTGGGTGTAGATGGACGTAGTTTCCTGCTAATGATTTGTGTTGTTGATGACATGCAGCACGGAGAGAGTAGCGGTCGGTGACACTTTGCAGCCAAAATCTCGTTGCTTTTGGAGCTGGCGGCAGGTTGTCATGGCATCAGGTATTTGGATCCATGAGTAGGAGGTGTGTTAAACTGGAGGTCTCTCCCACACTAGTGTTGCGCGCGTTTCGAACGTGTGTGATTATTTTTCTTATTTCCCTCAGAGATGTATAAAACAGCAGATAAAAATAGCACCAGCCGTGTTTTCTTTCATCTCAGCGTCTTGCGTTCGTGAGTGTTGTTAAATGAAAGTTTCAGTCTCTTCCAAAGACCGGCAGTCGCCTCTCCTCGTGTCACATTAGGAATGTGGGGTTTTATTCTTCACCCAGATTCCTCCTGTATTCTGACTCATCTCTCAGTGGGAGACGGGAGGGAAAGAATAGCACCAATGAGTCATTCTACCAACTCGCTCACACGCCACATCACTCCAGGACGCGTGTCGACGCTCACTGTGGATTTACTTTAAAGGGGAAAGCTCACACAATAGAACTAATTGGTGTTTTTATCAGGGGTGCTCGGTGAAGGTCGGCGACTCTTGAAGTGGTCAATAAGAGCGTCTTCAGTGGACGTCGGGTGTGAGAGAAATAACAACATGATAGGGGATGATAGAGAGATGGTGTGTAGCTGAAAATGCACCGCAAGACTTCATGTTTTCAACATTAAGGGACTTATTACCATCATTATAATTACTGTTTAATTCATTGACATGCGTGATTCCTTCTGCAAAAAACTGACGGAGCATTCACGTAAACGCAACCAGCTGAATTCAAGTTATAAAGGAAGTTATTAGAGCTGTCATGAGATCAGGTTTATTTTGCTGGATTGCATACTGTAAAGTAATCATAATAATAATACATTTTCTAAACTAAAACTTTCTAAACTTACAAAGTGCTTTACATATAGTAATTCTTAATAATCAAAACAAAAAAACAACAACCTGTGAATTCAAACAATCCAACAACACAATGATGATTTAAAACAACCATAAAACAAATTAAAACATGGTATAAAAGAAACAAGAGTGAATCACTAAAATCAAAAGTGTATTTTAAGAGGAGATTTCAAAGATTTCAGTGACTCTGCAGACCTTTTTTCCTCCGGCTGCTCGTTCCAAAACCTGGAGGCTCTGACAGGATGTTACATCACAGCTTCAGACTAAAATAGATATTGATCAGGTCTAAACGGGTTTTTCTAGCTGTCTGCTGCTGGATGAAGAACTTCAGAACAGTAAACATCAGAGGCATCATCTCGCCTCATCGTCTCGGGACAAAATTAATGAATTTGAGACATGTATTCTTGAAACCGCTACTATATGTGAAGAGTTTTCTGACTACATCTCAGGACACGAGTGCTGAGCTGTTCTGAGTGGACACACTCGAAAGCAGCAGCAGCAGGCTGCCGGCATGGGGGGGGGCTGATAAGTGTTACCATGGTGATAACAGCGCAAACTTTCAGTCTTCCATCAGAAGAACTCCAGGTGTCGCAATCAGTTGTACATACAAAAACAAAAAACATGTCTTTTTGAGGCTTATTAATTAATTTAATTGGTTCGATAAGTACTGCTGTAAATAAAGGTGTTTCCTTTATGATAAAATACACAACAAAAGGAAATAAAATAGTCCAAAAATAGAACATTTTACATTTTTACTGTACATGACTTCTCTGTTTCCATTTATGCAATATATATCTTATAATATAAATTACAACATATCGTGTTCATTGATTCATTATCCTCCATCATCAGTATCTCTGTCTGTAATCCCAACTCTCTCCTTCCTTCAACATTTTAATTTCTTCTTTATAATATAAAAACATCCAGATCAGCGATGTTCCTGCTTTTCTTCTCACTGTTCTCGTCTGTTCTCTCTGTTATCCTCCTGATGTAATCCTCTCTGAAACTCTCTCGGTGTCTCTAAAACTGTCTCTCTGTGTCTCTATGTCTTTCTCGGTGTCTCTCTGTGTCTCTGTGTCTTTCTCGGTGTCTCTCTGTCTCTAAAACTGTCTCTGTGTCTCTCAGTGTCTCTGTTTCTCTGAAACTCTCTCACGGTGTCTCTAAAACTGTCTCTCTCAGTGTCTCTCAGAGTACCTCTCAAAGTGTCTCTCAGAGTGTCTCTCTGTGTCTCCCAGTGTCTCTGTGTGACTCAGAGATCTGAAGATCCGGTCTGGAGTTAATCTCTGCAGCATTGTGCTTCACTGCAGTTTAGCCATGGTAGACTGGCTCACGTAGCTCCCCAGAGAGAAGGGAGGGAGGGAGGGAGGGCTGCTTTCATACACTTCCTCCTCCTCTTCCTCCTCTTCTTCCTCCTCATCCTCCTTCACCACCAGCACATATGGCTGTTAATTTGTCTGCGGGTGTTCTCCTGCACCACAGTTATCATTTGGAGGGTGTTTGGTGTGATGTGTGCTGTCTCCGATGGAGCCCTGCTGCAGGTGTATCAGCGGGTGAAGGTGTGTGTCTGAAGCAGTGTCAGCCTGGAGGAGTCAGTGTAACTGATGCTGATATTTTCTGAGGTCAAGCAGCTCTGTGTGTCGCGGTTACACGATCACAAACACCTTCGACAGCTGAAGCTAATCAACACAGCGTGGTGATAAATAGGCTCTGCTGCAGCTAGAGGTGAGATCATTAGAAATGCAGGGACAACAACACTTCCTACCATCATCTCTTCTTCACAACAAAGAGCCGTTCACCCTGTTACTCTCCAGGCAGAGCTCACGGGGGCAGAATTTACTCTATAACAGCACTATTGAAGGAAGAAAAAGAAGCTTAGGCACATTTAGTTCCATAGACTAATGAAAGATAAAAATCACTCCCACTTGAAATAATTTCAAATATAATTTTTACTTCATCGGCATGTATTGATTCGATTTTATTTGAAAATCATATTTTTTTTAAATCACATTATTCTATCACCAGAATTCCTCCAGCTCTGAGTAATCCTTGTTTCACACTGTAGCTAAATCTGACATGTAAGAATGAAAGATTGTTGTTCTAAAATTCACTAAAAATTTGTCATTGTTCCTTTAATAAGAAGAAAAAGAGGCTCAGTGATGTTTCTGTTTCCTCCAGCTCGGACGAAAAATCGTATTCTGCATAAACACAAAAATTCCGACTGATCCTGAACACATCTTGAAAACTGATCCTGACGTGCTGATTAGAGTCAAAGAATTTAACATTCTTTAATTCAATTTAAATTGATTTAACATCCAAAGAATTGCAATTTTTTTTTAAATTTGATTTAAATTATTTAACATTCAAAGAATTTAACATTCTTTGGCTCTATAGGTTCAAATTTGTGTGTGATTTAAGTGATGACTTTTTATTTTGAATAAACTCCACATTTGCAGAAACAGATCAGCAGGTGTTGATGTAATTAATACCTGAGGAATGTGCTTCTCTCCCACGGGGGTCCTCTCCTCCTCCCCTTTTCCTCCCTTTCTCCTCTCCTCCTTTCCTCCTCCTCCTCTCCTCTTTTCCTCCTTTTCTCCTCCTCCCCTCCTTTCCTCCTTTCCTTGTCTCCTCCTCTCCACCTTTCCTCCTTTTCTCCTCCTTTCCTCCTTTTCTCCTCCTCCTCCCCCTCCTTTTCTCCGTTCCTCCTCTCCTCCTCCCTCCCTGCCAACCCTTGTCTGTCTCACTTCTGTTGAAACCCACCTGTCAATCACAGATTGTCCTCTGGGAAACAAGTCTTCTCCTTCTTCTTCTTCTTCTTCTTCTTCTTCTTCTTCTTCTTCTTCTTCTTCTTCTTCTTCTTCTTCTTCTTCCTTCTCCTTCTCCTTCTGCTGCTGCTGCTGTTGCTGCCTGTGTGCCGGCGCTCTCCTCTCATCCGTGCCGGGACGCTGCACGGCGACGAGGAGAGAAAACAGAGCAGAAAGGTGTCAGGAGAGAATTACACTCACACATAAGAGCTAATTACAACGGGAAAAAAAAATAAAAGCAGCGTCCGTGGAGACGAGTGAAGACAGTTTAAGAGTTGGCTGAAGTAATCCCTGTGGGGGCAGAGAGGAGCTGCACAGTGTACCGTTAAAGAGAGCAGACTGTCTGCTGTATCTTAAGGAACAGATTAACAGCTCAGGTGGGCTCAGGACAACTTTACTAAATGTTTTACTTTGTACTGATATTAACGTGAAGTTACCTCAACACTAGTTACTTGACAACAAGCAGGTGTAAACACAGTCTGTATATAAAAGTGGAGGTCACATCCGGGTCTGAAAAGAGCCTTAAAGTGCAGTACAGCTGAGGACCACTAGGGGAGGGCTCAGTAAATGTTTTCCACAAGTCGTCATGGTGTCATTAGATAAACCCCCTCCTACTGATCTGTGTTTTGGTCCTTCTGTGAATAATTCCAGCATTAATCAGATATTAGGACTCAAACAGATATGTCTGGGGGCGGGTCTGTTTGATTGATAGGCCTGTGGTGCAGTCAGGTTTATGGTATAAGTGGGCGGGGCATTGTGTCCTCACGTTGTCCATCAGATCCACCCAAGCAGCAACCATCAGTGACGTCGCCCGTTGGTTTGGGAACGTTATGAAGCCTCCACTTCAGATTCTGTCCGTCACCATCTTGCTAGTTCAGAGCGGTTTGGAGCAGGAAGTGACCATATTTAGATGAGCTGGGGGAGGAGCCAGCAGTGGATCTGACTGATCTGATTGCAAACCTGACAATACTACGTCCCGCGCACCGATAGCTGTAACCTGACTGCACCACAGGCCTGTCAATCAAACAGATACGCCCCCAAAAACAGGTATTTTTTTTAGCTTATTTTCTAATTAATGACAGATTATTTTCAGATGGACCTCCAGAAAACTAATAAGAAGGAGTGACTTTAGCTAACAACACCGAGATAACTGGTGGAGACATTTTATTGACTTTGTATTTGATGAGAGAAGTTGAATGGGAGTCTATGGAGCCGGAGGCTTTTTGGAGCCAACCTCCAGTGGCACTCGGTGGTATTGCAGCTAAAGACACTTCTGCATCGACCTCATTTTTTGGACCTGAAGCTACGAACACTTTTATATACAGTCTGTGGATTCTCCCCTAGTTGTCCAAATATGATCACTTCTGCCTTACTACTTCACTACAGACGTGTTTTGTGCACGTACATGTACTGTTCCATACGCAGTCACACATACAGTTTTCATGTTGATTGCACCTTTAAATCCTGTTTTTTTGAAAATTGAATTGTGGTGGTGGTGGTGGACATCAGATACGCAGCTGTTTTTTGCCATCAAACTCTTCCCTAAAACTGTTGTCTGTTGTCCAGCGCTTTTAACTGACCTTCGCTAATTTCCATAAAGGCCCTCAAGGTCTGACCTGAGATTGAACTGAGCAGAAAATCACCAATCCAATCTCAGAGGCATTCATACTGCGCCTCGGACGCCCCATCAACCCCGTCTCCCACCTCCCCCTTTATTACAGATACCCAGTGTGAGGAGAGCCATAAAACAAATGAGCTGCTGTTTTCCAGATAGCATCTCCTCGGCTACACACGTTCAGATGTAGCTACACAAATCAAAAGACGTCCCCGGTTTGTGCAGGATGCAGCGCTTTTGTGATATTTTGTGTAGCGTCCTCTTTCCGCCCTGCAGCCTGGAGGAGATGCTCCTCTGCAGCAGCGGTGCGGAGCTCCAGCGGCTGTCACCTGTAATGAATCACCGGCTCCCAGCATCATGTCTGTGCAGCTCGATAAGACGCTCTTCTCCCGGCGTATCTGTCCCATCACCACAAACACAGCGAGGGAGGTGGGGGGACAGAGCCGGCTTCCTTTCTGGTGCCGCCTCGTCAAACAATTGCACACACCCCCCTCCACATGCATTAGCATTTTTATTAGCACGTAGGTAGAAAAGTGGATTATTTACTGGCCTGACAACCCTCGCACTGCCCACCACCACCACCACCTCCACCTCCACCTCCTTCATGCTGCATGTTCTTCAGCACAGGAAGAGAAATTACCCCAAATTTCCAGCAGAGGAGCAGCAGTAAGAGATGAACAGCTGGTTTAGAAGCAGGCCTGCGAGGTCAACGACTGCTCTGTGTGTCCCACAGACTCTTTAAGTAGAGTATCAGTCACCAGACAGTCATTTCATCCAGAGAGAATGAAAGCTTCATCATATCATGAAAGATAATCGGTTTACAGCAGTGATCACAGGTTTCCCACCAGTCAGGGAGTGTTTTAAAAACTCTTTTCTAGTCAGGGGATTCCATTATTTTATGGTCCAAAGTCCTGGAATATCAAGGAATTTTGTTTGCATGTTTAAGTTTTAGTTGTCATTTATCAAAATATACTATTTTCCATGTAGTTTCAGTGATTTTAGAAGATTTTTTTTTTTTCTCATTTCCATCCGTCAACAAGTCACAAGCACTTCAATAAAGATGTGCATTTTCTTGTAGCTGATTATGAAGGCAAACATGCAGAAAAATTGCGATTTTTAAGAGATTTGGCTACAACTTGAAGAATTTAAAGACTGACGGAAAAGCTGAATGTAAAGTTTCTAAACAGATCTACAAGGAGAGAGTGAATGATAAAGAGCATACTGTTCCCATTTGAAAAAAACTTTTGCACACGTTTTTTTTTGCAGGAGGGTCAGTGTGTTTATACGGTGCACAAAACCTACAGTAGTTGTGTGTTTTGGAAAATTGATGGCAATAAAATAATGTGTCTGTTTCTTGGCTGCTTAGAACAGCAGCCTGTTTTTTCTGTTTATTGTAGTTCATCAAATTTCAGCTTTTTAGTCAGAAAAAGTCCGGAAATTAAACATTTGACGTGGAGTGTAAACCCCGAGATCTCTAAAGACGTCACATGACCGTTTCAGACGGGCGACCTGTCAATAGAAAGAATAAAAACAAACACACTGAAGCCCGTGAAGCTCATTGTGTTCATCGACCAGCAACTGTAGTAACTCCATCTGTTTTATGATGCGCTGCAGTGACAACATGTTTGTTATCCGATCTTCATCCTGGCTGCGGCGGTCTGGAGAGTTCGTCTGGAGTCAGACACTCTGAGCATCATTAGAGAGTAAATCCTAAACCTTCGGTGCAGAGTTGATGTGCAGCGTTGTAGACGGGACTCGCAGCTCAAGTTCAACTCATCTATGCTGAACTGCATTTATACAGACGGACATCTTCCAGGACCTCTCAGGAGAAGATGCTGCTGCTGTGTGTGTGTGTGTGTGTGTGTGTGTGTGTGTGTGTGTGTGTGTGTGTGTGTGTGTGTGTGTGTGTGTGTGTGTGTGTGTGTGTGTGTGTGTGTGTGTGTGTGTGTGTGTGTGTGTGTTACATGAACGAGTGTAAAAGTGTGAGATGTGTTTTATTCAGCAGTAAACGTTTGATTGGGATCATTCACATCTCTGTCTGTCCCTTCCTGTCCCTCTGCAGGAAGCATCGTGTACCTGGGGATGATGTTCGGAGCTTTCTTCTGGGGCGGTCTGTCAGACAAGTTGGGCCGGAAACAGTGTCTGCTCATCTCCATGTCTGTCAACGGCTTCTTCGCCTTCCTCTCCTCCTTCGTCCAAGGATACGGCATGTTCCTCCTCTGCCGCATGGTGTCCGGCTTTGGGTGAGTTCACTTCATCGCTTCTTCTTCTTCTTCTTCTTTGTATTCTTCTTTCTCTTTCTTTTTCTCTTTGTCTTCCTCCTCCACTTCTTCTTCTTCGTCTTCTTTCTCGTCCTCTTCCTCCTTTTATTCTTCTTTGTCTTCTTCTGTCTCCTCCTTTCACTTGTCTTCCTCTTCCTCCTTTTCTTCTACCTCTTTTTCCTCTTCCGCTTCTCCTTCTTCCTCCTTTTGCACCTCCTTCTTCCTCTTCTTTTCCTTCCTCTTTGCTTAATTTTTTTCTACATCGTCTTCTTCTTCCTCCTCTTCTTCTTTTTCATCTTCTTCTCCTTTTTCCTCCTCATCCTCCTCTTCGTCCTCTTTTTTTCTCTTCCTCTTCTCCTCCTCCTCCTGTTCATCCTGTCTCTCTCTATCTTCAGTATTTTCCTCCTCTTCCTCCTGGTTGTATATGAAACAGTGGACCCTCTTTGAGGATTGTTCCCTCTCCAGCCTCATCTGGTTCGTCTGCTGCCTCTTCTCCTCCAAAGTCAAAGCACATGACAGGAGGTTATTGTAACATCCTGACATCAGCCCATCCTCATCCCTGAGTCAGCGAGGGAGAGGGGGGGATGTTTCTGCAAAAACAAAGACGCTTGCAGACACGATCCCTCCACAGGAAATGAACATCAGCAAGGTTTAGAGCTGCTGGGCTTCACATGTGTGTGATAAACGACACGCTTCCCATCTGAGTGATCTGGCATCCGGTTACTGTGTGAACCTGTAGTTGCTCTGATGATCACTGAAGTCTATGGTGAGACCTAATATCAAATATAATCAGAAGGGACTGCTGTGATTGGCGATTGGTTTAAAACAACTAACCAAGAAAAAGTCATAGAAACAATCGTACATTTTATTTATTAATGTGTGTGTAATGTGTACAGCATGTTTCCATAGAAACCAGCACGACACACAGGATACCTGACTCTCCCTCAGCTCACCTGTGTTTAATTACAGTTGTATAAGACACCAGGAAGCTTCTCATTGTAGCTCAGTGTCCACCTTCACGGCTTTGCATTTTTAATTATCAGCTTTAGCTTTTATTTCAGCCCTAAATTCTCAGTCTGTCTGTTGAGGCAGGTTTATAGTGTGGAAGGTATTTCTAATGGCACCTGTACCTTCGGGGATGTGGAAAATTTTTGTGGAGATGTTGCCTGAACAAATGGATGCGTGCAGTTTCGAGCCGTGGTTGTAACGCTGAACAGATTTGTGAAGGCACGTCGAGCTCTCCGTCTTTTTTAGTTTCTTTCTGGGAGAAATACGATCTGATTGACTTGATGCTGCTTCTTTCATTAAGCTTTTCTTTACCTCATTAACTTCTCTGCTAAAAGCCGCCTCAACAAATAAGAAAGGAGGGAAAAAAAGATTCAAAGTGCCATTTTGTCAAATCACACGGATTAAGTTTCACTGAGCTTTTTAACACCTAATGATACAAACCTGTTTCTAAAACAGTAGTGCAGCTGTGTAAAATGTGAATAAAAACAGAATGTGATGATTTACAAACTTGCATTTAATTACAAAGATAACATAAAATGTTGAAACTGAAAAATTGTATTGTTTTATGAAAAATATATACTTATTTTGAATTTGATGGCAGCAACACATCTCCAAAAAGTTGGGACAGGGTCATGTTTACCGCTGTGTTGCATCACCTGTTGTTTTAACAACACTCAGAAAAACGTCCGGGAACTGAGGAGACCAGTTTCTGGAGTTTATATGGTGAAAGTGAAATATGGTCCCATTCTTGCCGATTTAAGATTTCAACTGCTCAAAATGGGGTTATAAAATATGGAAACACACTGTAGATCTTAGAAAATGTTTATTTTGTCTAAATTGTATATTTGTCCCTTTTAAAGTCAAACAAATGTAAATTACTCTGGAAGCAGGTGTCCTAACAAGGGAAACTCTGATTATTCCACCAAACCAGGTGTAGTATTGATTTGTTTGGGCCCTCTGCAGCCACATGCACTGGACTGTGTAATATTGACATCTTTGTTAAGACGCAGGACAACTGCGGCTGCACACACTCTCTCCGTGTTTCTCATGCTCTTAAAAATTAGCTCTTAGTGCACGGCTAAAAATCCAGACCAGAATTTTTGAGGAATAGTTCAGCATTTTGGAAAAAAAATGTATTAACCATTAAATATGAAAAATGTGAAGCTTTTGTAAAAATTAAACAGACAAGATAACAGAAGGTAATGAGATTAAGAGGTCCTTCCCAAACTAGCTGTTTCCCTCTGCTACCAGTGTTTATGCTGAGCTAACCAGGTGCTAGCTCATGTTCAACATAAAGATAAACATAAATAAATGTAAAATGAAAAAAAGCACAAAAATGTCACGTGATAATATGTGATAAAACCATAATGTAAAACCACACAACTGTCAAGAAAATGTGTCCTTTTTGAGCCCGACTGATATATTTACCAGCTGATTTTATCAGCCGATAAAATATCTGTATATATATATATCTGTATGTATATATATATACAGATATATAAATATCTGTATATCTGTATCAGCAATTATATTGGCCAAAATGCTAAGTTTATTTTACACAACATAAATCAGCAATAGATGCTCCAAAGGCTCACTGCATATTAACACGCCATCTGTCCAACACGGTTCAGTATTTATTCACAGCACAGAATCAACTGTGTGAATCAGCTTCGCAGTTTATGAATAAACCCTGAATGACCGATGGGCGTGAACTTCTGAACCACTCATAGCTCATCACAGTGAAATGTACCTGCAGGATCGGCGGAGCGGTGCCGATCGTGTTCTCGTACTTCGCGGAGGTGTTGGCCCGGGAGAAGAGAGGAGAGCATCTGAGCTGGCTCTGCATGTTCTGGATGATCGGAGGGATCTACGCCTCGGCCATGGCCTGGGCCATCATCCCGCACTACGGTGAGTGACTGCCCTGACCTCACTTACCTGTCCTGACGAAGGTGCAACAGCGCTTTAGCGGTAATAGTAAGCTTTTCCTGAACAGAAGTGATCTGGTTTTAACTTCTGGAGACTCAAAGTCGGAGTTTTTGTCAATAAAAAGAACGTAACTTACAAAAGACTCCCATTGATCATACAGTTTCTGTAATATCGTGAATTATAAAAAGTCTATTCAAGACATGGGACGATGGGGGATTTAATCATTTCTTGGGCCAAATCCTGGAATATTTAGTTTTAGTTTTTGATTGCATGTTTAAAATTTTAGCTGCCATTTATTAAACGTAATAATTTCAATGAAGTATTTTTCTTTATCGTGTTTCCTGAGTGTTTTTATCCCCTTCACTAATGTTCACAAAACTGAGTGTAACTCAGGTGCTGATGTTGATCAAGAGGCGTAACTTTGAATACCTCCTGATAAAAGTTATCTCTTCCTCGTCCTCCGTGCATGGCATTGTGCTGCGCTCCATTCCTGCACAACAGGAAGTCTCTCAACTTCTAAAAAAAATACACCGAAAAAATACACACTCATGTTCCAAAAGCAAGAAATGACAAAGATGTTCTTTTATTTTTCCATGAACTCAGAAACTAATACAGAGCGTGAAGAAGTCTCCTGAGGCTCGGATCAGCAGTTTAAACATTACTGAAAATATAGAAAGCCGTAAAGTCTAACTCTGCTCCTGATGACACCCCCCGCGGTTCGGAAGCATCTCAACATGATCAGTAACGATCAGGGAGCGTCGCAAATAATTCCCCAACCGTGAAGCTTAATTTAGAAATCAAGTCTCTCCAGGGGTGCAGACAAACACACGGCAGGTGGGAGTGTGGGCGGAGCGGCAAACAGAGAGAACAGCGAAGCATATGTCGGTGAACACGGTGAATATGAAGAGCTTTCACTGCACTCAGGGGGAGAAATGTTTCATTTGAAGCAACTTCCAGCAGCAGTTTATTGTAATCTTCACATAATTAAGAGCCACACTGCGTTTAATCAATATTTTTGTTCTTTTCAGGGAGTTTTACGTGCAAGTGTTTGAGGCAGTAAAAAAAAAAAATAAAAAAAAATAAAAGGTGGGCTCATATAAATCTAATAACGTGCAGCGAGGCCGAGCTGCAGGAAGTGTTTTAGAGGATGAGAACAAAACGAGAGGTATGAAATCAACCTGCTGTGGATGAAGAGCAGGAGATAAGGAGGACGAGGAGGAAGGGGAGGCGCAGAGGGCGCCTGATTTATGTGGCCTGTGTCAGGGATAATGGAAAGGTGAAGGGATACAGCAGAGGGCTGAATGGAGGGGGAGAGAAACAACAAAGACGAGGAGAGAAACGGTGTTAAAGGAGCAGATGTGTGAGGAGGAAGAGGAGAGGTTCGTTTCCCAGTTCGTTTTCAGCTACGTTGACCAGATATAATGAAGAGAGCGGCTGTTTTGTGGACTCCAGTCTGGCATTTTGGTCGTCGCCATCTTGGTTTTTTTCAGAGCCAGAAGTGATCATCTTTGGACGAGCTGGGCGGAGCAAGGGGTGAATTCAGCGGTGACGTCACCCGTTAGTTTGTGAACGTTATGAAGCCTCCAGTTCAGATTCTGTCCGTCACCATCTTGCTAGTTTGGAGCGGTTTGGAGCAGGAAGTTACCATATTTGGGCGAGCGGTGGATCTGACTGATCTGATTGGAAACCTGACGACACTATGTCCCGCCCACCGATAGCTGTAACTTGACTGCACCACAGGCCTGTCAATCAAACAGACCCCGCCCCCCCGAAAACAGGCCTGAGGACGTCCTGTACTGTGTGGTGGTGTGTGTGTGTGTGTGTGTGTGTGTGTGTGTGTGTGTGTGTGTGTGTGTGTGTGTGTGTGTGTGTGTGTGTGTGTGTGTGTGTGAAGGGAGATGCTCATAATTGAGGTCAATTGATTGGATGCCAGAGTTTTAACACATTTTTTTCCCCAGGATGCAGCGGTGTGTTGGTAATAGGTTCCGCCGCAGTGCTCTCCGCATCGAGTGGTGGACAAAGGCCAGATAGCCGTGTGTGTGTGTGTGTGTGTGTGTGTGTGTGTGTGTGTGCGTGTACATGAGTGCATGCGTTATTTGGTCTCTTTTTAAGGTGTTAAGAATGTGATAGTCTATAGGACCAGGTAAAGTGCAAGTAAAATTAATTTGTGTGTGTGTGTGGGGGGGGGGGGACATAAATCTTGCTGAGTATCTGAATCACTCAGCCGTCCCCTCCAGTCCATTATAGCTATAATCCCCCTAATGAGGTTTGTAGTGGTGCAGGCGAGAGCAGCCCCACACGCACACACACACACACACACACACACACACACACACACACACACACACACACACACACACACACACACACACACACACACACACACACACAGCACATGATAACATATTTCAGACTCGACTCTGAATAAAAGTGTCCCTGGTTCCATCACATGTTGATACCTGCAGCGTGTTGATGATCACTGTGTCGTGTCTGAATTTGTAGTAAACCACAGGGTTTTTATCCACAACAGAAAGTAAAGGAGAAACTTGGGAACAAAGCTGAGAGATGTTTGTAAAATATATAAGTTTCTTTCTGACAAATCACAGTTTTCAAGCTTCATGCATTTCCAAGTTTTCACTGTAGTCTGATTAAATAAACTGTATATAAAAGGGTTCGTAGCTTCCAGGTGTTAAAAATGAGGCCGATGCAGAAGTGCGTTAAGCTGCAATACCACGAGTGCCACCAGAGGAATATCTGTGTTGTTAGCTAAAGTCTCTCCTTCTTATTAGTTTTCTGTTCATCTGAAAATAATCCGTTATTACAAAATAAGCTTGTATTTTTGGGGGGCGTGTCTGTTTGATTGACAGGGCTGTGGTGCAGTCAGGTTACAGCTATCGGTGAGCGGGACGTAGTATCGTCAGGTTTCCAATCAGATCAGTCAGATCCACCGGTGGCTCCTCCCCCAGCTCGTCCAAATATGGTCACTTCAACCTGGTGACACCAGAGACTTCTACCTGAACAACTGTAGGACCTCACAGCGGCAGCGGCACATATAAACATCAGTTTCCTATTGAACTTAATAAGAGGTGAGAAACAGACGGGTTAAATGTGAGGAAGACATCCAGGAGTGTTTACATGTGAAGATGAAATGTCCAACCTTGAGGGAAATAAATACAATAAATGAAAACAAACTGAAACTGCAACAGCTTTAAAGGAGTTTTTGTGTCTTTTCGTGTCACTCTGACTGAACTCTTGACCCCGATGCTGCGCCGACGTATTTCTGACTCTTTCGACTGCTTTGTCTGCAGGCTGGAGTTTCAGCATGGGGTCGGCCTACCAGTTCCACAGCTGGAGAGTGTTTGTGGTGGTGTGTGCGCTGCCGTGTGTCTCCGCCGTGGTAGCTCTCACTTTTATGCCCGAGAGCCCTCGCTTCTTCCTGGAGGTAAAAAGAGAGACAGACGGTGTGAGGGTAGGGGGGGAGGAGGGGGGGGGGATGATGCTGGCAGCATCATCGTCTTCCTGTGTTTCATGTTGTAAACAAATCTGATGAAAAGACCAAAACAAGAAGCACCTGTCTCCATACACATTTATTTTAAATGCCTGTTTTAATATAATTAGCAATTTAGGTATTGGTAATCACATAAGCAGCGGTAGCCGGATAAGTACAGTGTGAATGATTCTGTCCTGACACGTGAGGATGAATACGTGTATCCCGATGTCTAAAAACACGTGTGTTAACCGTCTCGTAGATGGGTAAACACGACGAGGCCTGGATGGTCCTCAAACACATCCACGACACCAACATGCGTGCCCGTGGGGAGCCGGAGAAGGTCTTCACTGTGAGTACACCGCTCCTCGTTTCCTCCTCCTCTTCCTCCTCCTCCTCCTCCTTCTCCTCGTCCTCCTCCTGCTGCTGCAGCGCCACCACCACCAGCACTTGACCGCTCGAGTGTCTCCCCCTGCAGGTGAACAGGATCAAAACCCCCAAACAGCTGGACGAGCTGGTGGAGATGCAGAACGAGTCGGCCAACCCGGCGCTCAAGGTCCTCTTCAAGATCCGGGCGGAGCTCAGAGGAGTACGACGCCCTTTCACGTCTGCTTTGTCTCTTCGCGGAACTTGTATGGATTTTAAATTCACTAACATTTATTTATTTTCTGACAGATCTGGTTGACTTTCATGAGATGTTTCGACTACCCGGTGAAGGACAACACAGTGAAACTGGCTGTAGTCTGGTTCACTCTGTCGTTTGGGTGAGACATGCCTCTGTTATTATCACGTCAACCGAAGCTGGACAGCTTAATAACAGTTTCTATGAAGTAGCGAGGAATCACCTGAACCAGAGCGGCCCTCAGCGGTGACATCGTCACGTACCACACGTCACTCCAGCAGCTGTTTCTGTGCGCAGGTTCTACGGGCTCTCCGTGTGGTTCCCCGACGTCATCAAGCACCTGCAGGCCGACGAGTACGCATCCAGAGTGAAGATCCACAACAACGAGCGCATCGAGGACTTCACCTTCAACTTCACGCTGGAGAACCAGATCCACCGGAACGGAGCGTTTGTCAACGACAGGTGCGACCAGCCTCGTCCCGAGCTGTTCATCTCGTTACGGGACGGCAGCGTTATTTTTCACTCCCACAAACACAACACGGCACAATAAGACGCAACACGACACGGCACACGGCACGACACGACACGGCACGACACGACACGGCACGGCACGACACGACACGACACTGCAGGTAATATTAATCCTGCCTCCTTTATCTCCTCCACCAGCAGGAAATTAAAAGGCTTATCTCTCCCTCTGTTTCTGTTGCTTTCAGTCTCACTGTCACACACACACACACACACACACACACACACACACACACACACACACACACACACACACACACACACACACTAGACCATCCCTCCTCCTCCTGCTGCTGCTGATTCTCACTTACAGAGACCAGAGAGAAGACGCAGTGAGACGCAGGTTTTGTTTTTTCCCGTCGTCAGAGGAGGCCACAGGGCTTATTATTATTATTATTATTATTATTATTATTTTTATTTTTTAATTATTATTATTATATATTATTATATTGTTTTTTAGGTCTCAGTTGTCGAGCAAAATTGCCATCTCCTCCCTCTCCTCCATCTCCTCCATTTCCTCCATCTCCTCCATTTCCTCCGTCCTCTTCCCTCTCCTCCCTCTCCTCCATTTCCTCCGTCCTCTTCCCTCTCTTCCATTTCCTCCATCCTCCTCCATCTCCTCCCTCTCCTCCATCTCCTTCATCTCCTTCATCTCCTCCCTCTCCTCCATCTCCTCCAGGTTCATTGTTATGAAGTTCAAGTCGGTCACCTTCATCGACTCGTCCTTCCTCAACTGCTTCTTTGAAGACGTCTCCTCAGTGGGATCCTTCTTCAAGAACTGCACCTTTGTGGACTCCTTCTTCTACAACACAGGTGAGTCTCCACGCTCTGAGCTCTGAGCTCTGAGGTGGTTTCCATCCGCCCCAGAAAATCCCATTACACCGCGGCTGCCTTCCACATAAGTCTCACTCATTCGCTGTGTCTCCGGCTGACAGTTCGTTCTGGGCCTGACGTCCAGCTTGAGCCACAAGCCTGAGGAGAAGGAATGGCCGTGAGCGTTTATGGCTTTGCTTTATGCTGCTAAATTACTGCTTAACCTGTCTGAACCTGCACAGATTGCCTCTCTGAACTACCTCTGACTGTATTTAACAAAAGAAAGGGAGCCAGGCTGCTGCAGAGTCTCACCACACAAAGACTCCTGTGGTGATCCTCTGTGTGTCTGTCTGTGTCTCTGTGTGTCTCTGTGCCAGCAGCAGCCGTAGACGGAGACATTATGTCTTCGGGTTGTCCATCTGTCTGTCCGTCCGTCCTGTTCTCGTTAACGTGATATCTTCCTTGAGGGAATTTCTTCAAATTTGGCACAAACATTCACTCAGAGTATATTTGGAGGGTCAAAGGTCAAGGTCACCGTGACCTTACATATGTCCAATTCTTTGGAACACAATAATTTAGGAACGTCAAACCTCAACCAACTGTGAAGTCACCCATTAGTCATTATGAAGTTTGGATTGGAAACGTGACGATATTACATCCCGCCCACCGATAGCTGTAACCTGACTGCATCACAGGCCTGTCAATCAAAGAGACCCCCCCCCCCCCAAAAAAAAAAAAAAAAAAAAAATCATTAAAAAAAACCTGTTAACGGAATTTAATCAAATTTGGATCAATTGTTCACTTGGACTTAAAGATGAACTGATTTGATTTTAGGAGTCAAATATAACTCAAGAATTCATGCATTACTTAGGGCTAAATTTTAAACAAAAGTCAAACAGGTGAAGTGATGACATTTCATGTCCAAAAAGATCAAAGGTCAACTACACTGTAACATCAAAATGTTCTGCGAAAACTTGAGGCAGTAATTCTAGTAGTTTTAGTGTAAACCTGAGTTTTAACCTCCTGAAGGGAGCTTTTCCTTTTTCACTGGCTGATTAATTCATCGCAGAAAAACAAGTTATTCGGTGGCACCTTCATCACAATCCAACACATGAACCTGTCTCATGGCTGCGTTATGAAACTGCAGTCGAATCATTTCAGAGTGTAAAATAGACTCGCGCTGGAGGAAAAATAAAAAGCACCAGAGGCTTTAACAATGATCTGAGAGAGCGGGAGCTGATTCAGACCTTCTGGAGGAAACATTTCCCTCCAGCACTCAGGAAAGAGCTGAACATGGAAACAGGGAGGGCACGTCAGGTGTGCTGCTAATGCCTCATGGGAAATGAAGTCTCTTTGCTCCCGGCGATGTGTCTGTGGAGAGGAGGAGGAGGAGGAGGAGGAGGAGTGTGTTGGGAGAGGAGGAACGTTTCCTCTTTGAGTTTATTAATATATATTTCTTATTCATGGAGAGATCCCACATGCATCTCACCTATACACAATATTTAGAGTTTACATACAGGATATCAGTCTCCTATACGTGTATGATACAATACAATAAGATATGACGGGACTTTATTATAAGGCCGCTCTGTTCTACAGATTTACACACAGACTAAAACTACAATTACACGTATGACACTTTCTACAGATGTGCAAAACACATGACACCGTTCTAACAACTGCACATCACATCATATCTGATTAAACTACACGATAGTCTGATGCATAAAGAGCTCTTCAGCCTGTTGTGTTTGATTCGAGGGACTCTTAACACGTGCAAACAGTCAGAAGAGACTCTGATCCTAAATCTGAGCTCTGGTTGTGAGTAACTTTCATAGATTTGTGTTTGATTATATTGTTTTAAGCTTGACTGATAGACTGCTGAGTCAGACCGTAGAGCTGAGAAGAGTTGTGTTTATGAATCAGTTTTATAAATGCAATGCTTTTTAACACACACACAAAAAAATCGATATCTAACTGTAAAGGAACCACAGAAATTAAAGGAACGCTTCAATATTTCAGGAAATACACTTTTATTTGTTTTGTTGCAGAGAGTTAATGAGAAGATTAAAACCCAAATTAGTTTCGAAAAAGGTACAAGTTTGACTCACAATGTCATACATTTCATTTTGGGAATTGTTTCAAAAAAACAAATCTCTGCACTGTTTGGACGAAGAAAGAAGAATGAAGAATGAAGATAATTACATTTCTTAATAATTGACAATTAATGAATGTATTTTTATTAATTACAGTTTGTCTTGGCAGGTTTTCTTTGTATTGTTGTGTTGTTTATTTGCTTTCTTCAGCTCCACGTCATGCTGCTGTAAACTGCTACAATGACTGCGATTTAACACCTTAATCTAATAGATGTTGTCAGATTGTGAATGTGTGATTTTTTTTAATGTTTTTTTTATTTTGACATGCTGTTGCCTGTTTGTTTGGTGCTTTACGCTGTCTTTATTCAACAGAATTATGTTTTTGGATGATAAAGATTTGAATTTAAATACAAATCTGCTTTTCAGTCATAAACACCACCAGAATGAAAAATAATGACATGAACACGTGCAGGTTTTAATATGTCCTAAAACATCAGCAGCCAGAGGGGGCATAAAGTCTTGTGATTTATTAACTTGCTTCAGTATTTAAACACAATTTAATCTCTCATATTTCCAGACATTGATGACGCTAAACTGACCAATTCGCGGGTGATCAACAGCTCGTTCCACAACAACAAGACGGGCTGTCAGATGACGTTCGACGACGACTACAGCGCCTACTGGGTCTACTTCGTCAACTTCCTGGGAACGCTGGCGGTGCTGCCCGGAAACATCGTCTCCGCCCTCCTCATGGATAAAATCGGCCGCCTCAGCATGTTAGGTATGACCCGAAGGAGCTGCTGCGACTCCTCGCGCGTTGGGATGAGAATAGCGGCGGCATCTCCTTTGAAAATGTCTCCGGTGATGTCGGACCTTGTGCGTCTGCGGGTCGTCGTGTGTCTGAGGCGTGTTGCGTTGTGTCCTGCAGGAGGCTCCATGGTGCTGTCGGGCATCAGCTGCTTCTTCCTCTGGTTCGGCACCAGCGAGTCCATGATGATCTTCATGCTGTGCCTCTACAACGGCCTCAGCATCTCCGCCTGGAACTCGCTGGACGTGGTCACCACCGAGCTGTACCCCACCGACAGGAGGTGAGCGCTCATACACTGCGCAGAGAACTCGGTTAAAGCGTCACCTTCACTGCAGCTATAACTCAAGTCGGAGCGTGTAACTTCACTACAGCTCTCAAAAACAAAAACAAAAACAAAAAAATTTGAGAGCAGAAACTCTACTGGAAGTATCACGTCATAAAGTATCTTTTCCAGACAAAACTCACTTTATTAATAAAACTATCACAATCAGCGGAATAACAGAAAGTGACGGGGATTGTGGGAAATGTAGCCTAATCATCAAAATGAGGAATTCTGCGTGATTTATTACTTCCAGCTGTAAGAGACTGCACTTTGTTATTGTGCATTCAGTCTGTGTTGAATTAACGTCAGTTAAACAGCATTCAAAGCTCTTATTTTGACAGCCGACGGAGTCGTTGTTTCTGTATTACAGTCACAGACTCTCTGTTCTGTATTGACGGGCAAAGGAGTCGCCTGAAGGCTGAAGATTAGAGCCTCCGTTAAGAGAAACAAACTTCCAGAAAAAGCCTCCGTGTTTGTTTTTCAGGTATACAAACGTGTGGAATTCAGGAGGTTTTGTTTTGGTCATTAAAAGGTCTGCGGATCCACTTGGGTAGAGCGAGGACGTAATAAAACTCCTCACCATCATTATCCAGAAATATTCTACTTTCGGTTATCCAGAACTGAATGAGACACGCGTCCCTGACTCTGTCCTCCGTGTCCTCTGCCCTCTGTGTCCTCTCTCTGCCTTCAGGGGCACCGGCTTCGGCTTCTGTAACGCCATGTGTAAGCTGGCGGCGGTGCTCGGCAACCTGATCTTCGGCTCGC